>NC_056720.1:82500-107500 GCF_018831695.1 Puntigrus tetrazona
TCATCATCCCCCAAGTAAACTCCCAAATATTTTATACCTCCCCTTCTCCAACACAACCCATCAGGAAGACGAGGTGGCCCATCAGACCACTGACCCAGTAAAACCGCATCACTTTTTTGCCAGTTGACTTTAGCAGAAGACAGTGTTCTAAAATCTTCAAATAAGTTAAGCAAAGACTGTACATCGCTTCCTTTGCTTATGAACACTACAATGTCATCAGCGTATGCTGACAAACAAACATTATTATTAAAACTGGGAAAACACAAGCCACATAAATTGTTTCTTATTTGTTGAAGTAAAGGCTCTATGGCCAAGGAGTACAACATTCCAGAGAGGGAACAACCTTGTCTAACACCCCTCAGAACCCGAAAAGGAGCGCATAAACCACCATTAATTTTCAGTGCACTCTCAACGTCACAATAGAGCACTTTAATCATGTCCACAAACTCTTTGCAGAAACCAAAAGCTGCCAAAGTATTCCAGAGATAAGAGTGCTCAACTCGATCAAAAGCCTTCTCTTGATCTAAGGATAACAAACCACAACTCAGATTTAAAAGTTTAGAAATATAAAAAATGTCTCGAATTAAGGAAACATTATCAAATATAGATCTACCGGGTACACAATATGTTTGGTCCGGATGGATGACCTGATCCAACACTCCAGCCAGTCTAGTAGCCAAAACTTTGGAAAGCAGTTTGTAATCGCTGCAAAGAAGTGAGACAGGGCGCCAGTTTTTGACATCAGTGAGGTCCCCTTTTTTTGGAATCAGAGTGATAACCGCTCTCCGACAACTCAAAGGCAACCTGCCTGTTGGAGTGATGTATGTATCCATCGGGTGTCAGGCTTTGTCAGCCTGATGAGAACGGAATGTTGGAGTTAAATGTTGACAGTTATGCACCTGTGGCCTTTTAGTTTCAGTTTGATTCTTGGTCATAACATGGCCTCCGTATAATACTGATAGGGGCACCGGAAGAATCTGAAGGAGTGAAGATTCTGACGCACAAGAAATGTGGCCAATTGTTTTCATTTACTGTATCGTGTCTTTTCCTCTATAAATAAAGCGACTTGCAATCTGAGCGTCGAAGGAGGCAAAGCAGGGAGGAGGCAAAGCAGGGAAGGAGGCAGAAGGCGGGGGCCTGCCCGGCCCCCGGCCTCAGGCGGACTGAGATCCGTCTGGAGGCAAAAGGGAGGTTAAGGAGAAACCTGCTTCTCTCCCGCTTGCAATCGACAGCACAATCTTTGCAAGCCTTAAAATCCATAAAAACTTGTCTTGTGTTTTATTTCGCCTTGAGTTGATCCTTCCTGGTAAAGAGCCGTTTGAGTGAAATAGTCTCAACATTTACTTGGTCCTTCGAGCCGGATCCCAACACGACAGAGCGGAGGAGGAGAGGACGAAGAGGAGCTGAGAGACAGTCTCTGATCAGAGCCAGGCAATAGCTGCCTGAAAAAAAAACCACCCGCGTGAATTCGAGGGGGGTCGGTGATTCTTTGTCTGGAAAAATCAACTTTTCCGGGCTGTCTGACGGGAGCCGTTGGAAGGACAACTCAACGCACTGATCAGGTGATATACCGGTATTGTTTTTATGGCTGAAGTATGTGAATGAGACTGCAGTATAATAGGTACCGGCTTGAGTTCGTAGCCAGTGATTTGCCTGTTAAGGTGAAGGATCTGTATCGACAGTGAAGCCAAGATTACTAGCTGCTTTGGAAGCACAGTAATCTCGACAGACGAATTCTGTCGACCAATAGTCTGGGACATTGGTTTGCTTTGGAAGCACAGTAATCTCGACAGACGAATTCTGTCGACCAATAGTCAGGGACATTGGTTTGTCGACAAAAAATTATTCTAAGCGTGCAGGGTATGAATGGTATGAATGTGTTGTATGAACGTCATTGTGAATCACTAGGATTTACGGTGAATAAGGTGGTTGTTGTGGTTTAGGAATAACACAACTGATATTTTTCCCCACTAGAAGGGGAGTTGTGTTGTTCAAACATAAAATTTATATTGGATTTGAGTCAAAATTGAAAAGTTGGTTTGTTCAGACGGCTGTATCCGCAGACAAATTAGTGTCTGTAGAAGCTTGGTGCAGTGGACGATCTGATCAGACGTGTAAATTGAAGGGAGATCCAAAGTTTATGCATACATATTCGGCAGACAGTGTGCGATATCTCAATGAGTGGAATAAAAAATATGATTTCAGTGGTAAATTAGTCAAAAGGGACTGCGCTCTCTTAATAAACAAAATAAAGGTTGATTTATCCTTATCCAAGGGAAAAAAGGGTGATCTGTTGAAACGTCAATTGATTGAAGCGACGAGATGGCAAGAGCAGGTAGATAGAAGGTATGCGGAAGTCGAAGAGAAAGGAACAAGAAAGATTGATTGCAGTGCAGAAAGAAGAAGACCCAGCAGATTATGTTGGGAGACCAGAGGCATTGTATCGGCAAGAAAAGTTAAGTTAAGTAGGGAAAGCAGCACGTGGTCGAGGTAGAGAGAGAGAGGTGTTGAGACAGAGACACGATGACAGAGAATATGATAGGTGTTTTAATTGCCACAAGGAAGGCCATTATATCCGAGAATGCCCAGAACCGCTAAAGCCCAGAACATAGGGTAGAAGCCCCGAAGAAAGCCACAGACCAGCCCCATATAATGATCAATTATGACTAGGCGAGACCAATAATGACCCCATAGATGACTCAGAAAATGACTCCGATCTAGGCGAGGCTGACAATGACCCCAAAACTGACCTAGACTTGCAGACCAGTATCGAAGCTTTTCTTAGCTTTGTCAAGAAGCACTCGCTCACCCGAACGAGAGCTAATAGTGAATTGAACCAGAGTAAAATTTCTCTGTGACTCTGGGGCAGACAGAACAGTATTACATGACAGAATTCCAGAATTGCTGCCTAGCTATAAAAAAAAAAAAAAAAAAAAAAAAAAAAAAATATATATATATATATATATATATATGTATGTAAAATCAGCCAATGGGCTGTTTTCTCACAGACACAGAAGTAGTGTTATGTCCAGGTTGTCCAGTAAACCTCCTGGGTAGGGATCTCATGTCCCCACTTCAAATCTCCATACACCCACTGAAAACAGGCATGGTTGCTATAGGGAAGGATGAGGAAGTGCCCACATACCCAGTGCAGTGTTTAAAAGAGCCCAATTACTACTGGTCTTTAGATTTCCCCGATCAAGATCCAGGGAGGATAGGGAAGAATCTGATAGATTTGTTACCAGAACCAACACCCCCAAAGACAGAAGTTAAAACTGAAAGTGACCTGCATGTGACTATGTATTACAAGCGAGACCCAGGGCCCGACCCAGCCTACTCAGAAAGATTTTCGAGGCTAGGCCCTCAGCGTGTGACATTGAGCACATTATACACAGACAGAAAAGGAAATGCTGTATGCTCTGTGAAACTTTACAGCGAGGCACAGCGACTTTTTGAAGGTCAAGACAGACCGCCACATTTATCTTTGTCTAAAGCAGATAAGATGGGTGGGAAGTGAATGAGAGGCGCTCTCTCTATTCCAAAACAGTGAACTGGATGTGTACACTTACCCCCAGAGCCCATTTGACTAAAGAAACAGCATGACATTCTTTAGCCGCTGTTGAGATAGATCCCTTTCTCAAAGCAGTGCCAGGAAAATTTTGGTCAAAAGGGAAGACAGACGTAGGGTTAATGACAACAGCGACACCCGTGGTTATAAAGCCAAAAACAAACTATAGGCCCCGGCATCAGCTGAAGTAGTGTTGTTTCATAAACTCACACTATTGGTCCCACACTCAGTCGACGCACTATTAACTGAAACAAAAATGTCATTTTTATCACCAGCAAGACATTTAGCCGTCATGTCCACTTTAATGTCACAGCCACATCTCACCATCAAAAGATGTACGACATTAAACCCATCTTCTCTGTTGCCAACCTGTAATGACGGCACACCACACTGTTGCTTGACCAGCACAGAACAGAATTGCAAACCTAGGCCTGACTTGAGAGATGTTCCATTAACTGAGGGAGAGACACTGTTTGTAGATGGCTCATGCTCTAAAAATAGTCAAGGTGAAAATCAATGTGGTTATGCTGTTGTGTCAGAAAAAGAGATAGTGACTGCAGGGAAACTTCCCTCTCATTATTCAGCCCAGGCAGCCGAAGTTATAGCGTTAACAAAAGCGTGCCAAGTATCGCGAGGAAAAGACGTCACAATCTACACAGATAGCCAATATGCATTTTCTACTTTACACCATTTTGCAGCACAATGGGCGCGAAGGGGCATGAAAACTGCTAGTGGCCAAAGCGTGAAACACGCCGCCCTTCTTACAGACTTATTAAAAGCCATTCAACTCCCTCGTAAAATTGCAGTGTGTAAATGCGCCGCACACACAAAGGGTACTGACCCAGTTTCACATGGCAATGCAAAGATATGTGAAATACATAAAGTAACATCATTGGAAACTCCATTAGACATGTCAGTGATATCAGACATGCAAAAGCAAGCACCAGCGTCCGAGAAGCAGATGTGGTTAACAACAGGTGCACAAAACAGCAACAATTTTGACATATGGTAAACATGTGTCAACAGGAGGGATGGTGCATAGGGTTTTATGCACCAGGTGTTATGCACCAGGGTTTAATAACTACTAAAAAAAATTTTGTGAATCTTGTTTGATCTGCTGTAAACATAACTGCAGACCTAAGAGAGGTCAATTTCCAAAGCCAGACTACCTTTTCAGTTTATCCACATGGATTTTATTGAACTGACACCTTGCCAACAGTACAAATACTGTACGTTCAGTTTACCGCTGTGTGATGATGTGTGTGAGAAACCACAAGAGCAGCATACACTAGCAGAGTGGATGAACAAAATGTTGAAATTTGGAATGTTTGAAATGTTGTGAGAGCAAATGATCTGCCAGATATACCTCTGTCCCCACAGGTCTCAAGAGTGAAACCAGGCGACAGCATCCTGATCAAAGTTATCCTGGCCACACCGACTGCAGTTAAGATCGCTGAGAGATCTACGTGGATTCATCAAAGCCATTGCAAACTGCTAACACCTTGGGAGGACGCTGAGTAAGGGTGGAAGTCGGCCGGTATCAAAACCTTTGGCTGCTGAAGAAATCAACTAATCCCTTACTCCCAGCTATAGCGCCCCCAATGGGAGCAGGTGAGGGCTGGAGAGTTGCTCTAAACCTGACTGCAGCAGTAACGGTACACTGGTGGCCATATGAGAGACGATTAAAGGGGAACGGAAACTAATTGAATTTTGACTGGTTCACAGAACAACATGAACTAAAGACTCATTTTGATTTGAACATGTTTATGCATGATCTGTGTTTTACCATGTTTAAGGGCAATGATTACTAAAATGATTAGCCAGACTTTTCCAGTTTTACCATGCTTCTCCACCAAGAGAGAAATGGAGAGCTTTAGTATCATGTGTGTAGTCTCAGTTAAAACCACAGCTGTGACATGGCTGAGTGCTGATGTTATGATACAAGAGGTACACTGATAAGCTACAGTAGCCGTGCTGAGAACAAGAGGCACTGTTTTATTTCATTCTTCCTTTTCAGTTTATTTTCACATTTTCCTCCTATGTTCAAGTTTTAAAATTTTATATTGTATACATTATGATTAAGATGCAAGCCTTACAGGTGATCGCCCAGGTAACATTTTGGGGGTCGGTTGGGAATTTTTCCTCAGATACTGGGGTTTTCGCCCAACCTTGCTGTTTAAAGTAAGCATCGACTATTTAATCCAGTAATCAGTAGAGATGTAGTTCAATATGCAGATGCTTTATTATGTTATTTTTCAGGTGCAAAACGTCAAACAGGAGGGATATGTTGGAGTGATGTATGTATCCATCGGGTGCCAGGCTTTGTCAGCCTGATGAGAACGGAATGTTGGAGTTAAATGTTGACAGTTATGCACCTGTGGCCTTTTAGTTTCAGTTTGATTCTTGGTCATAACATGGCCTCCGTATAATACTGATAGGGCCACCGGAAGAATCTGAAGGAGTGAAGATTCTGACGCACAAGAAATGTGGCCAATTGTTTTCATTTACTGTATCTTGTCTTTTCCTCTATAAATAAAGCGACTTGCAATCTGAGCGTCGGAGGAGGCAAAGCAGGGAGGAGGCAAAGCAGGGAAGGAGGCAGAAGGCGGGGGCCTGCCCGGCCCCCGGCCTCAGGCGGACTGAGATCCGTCTGGGGACAAAAGGGAGGTTAAGGAGAAACCTGCTTCTCTCCCGCTTGCAATCGACAGCACAATCTTTGCAAGCCTTAAAATCCATAAAAACTTGTCTTGTGTTTTATTTCGCCTTGAGTTGATCCTTCCTGGTAAAGAGCCGTTTGAGTGAAATAGTCTCAACACTGCCCTCTGTCAAGCTATCGCTGAGTACCTCAAGCAGATCATCTCCCAGCTCTGACCAGAAAGCCTTATAAAAGTCGACCGGGAGGCCATCCACTCCTGGTGCCCTCCCAGACTCCATGCTTTGCAAGGCCTTGAAGAACTCTTCCAGGGTCAACACTCCTGAGAGGCAAAGTTAGCCTCCTCTGAGACTTTCGGCAAATTATCAAAAAAGACACTTTCCACGCCATGCCCTAAAATAATCTCACTTCTGTACAGGTTCTGATAAAACATAACTGCTCTCATACGGATATCGGCAGGATCAGACAACAACACTCCATCCTCAGAGCGAAGTGCATAAATAAAACGTTTCTGCCCATTCTTTTTTTCCATGCTGAAAAAGTATTTAGAAGGTACATCCATCTGATCGATACTTTGGAAACGTGAACGGACTAAAGCCCCCTGTGCTCTACTCCCCAGTAGATCTGTTAGTTGTGCTTTCTTCTTAGAGCAGGCTTCTAAATGCCTAGCTTCACCACTAGACTGGGCTAGATTATGACACTCAATAATTTCTTTTTCTAAAAATTCTAAGGACAGAAGTAGCTCTTTAGTAACGTTGTGAGTGTACTGTTGCGAAAACTGCTTAATTTGAATTTTACCGAAGTCCCACCACTGTTGTACTGAATGAAAAGAGCCTTTTGTTGCTCTGAAGCTTTCCCAGAAAAACTTAAAAGATTCTTTAAAAAAATTGTCATTTAACAGTTTAGTGTTAAAGTGCCAATATGCACTCTTATGTTTTACTGAACTCAAAAAAAAATTACAATGCACCATGCTGTGGTCCGAAAAACCAACCGGTGTGATGTAACACTTGTTAAGATGATGATTAAAACTGTAAAACCTATCCAATCTTGCCGAAGAAATAATATTATCCCGTGTATGAACCCAAGTATACTGTCTCTCCTTGCCATTTAAAGATCTCCAAATATCACATAATTCATACTTTTTTATAAAATGGATAAGACGATTGCGTGAAGCTAAGTGAGGTTCAACATGATTCCTGTCTAAATTTAGCTCTGTGCAATTAAAATCACCAATCATTCTTCAGAACAACAATTTTGTAAGGTGGAAGATAGTAAATCTAAAAAAACTAACCTTTCAACCGGTACAGTTGGAACATACACACAAATAAAAACAAAAACATAATTCTCGAAAACAGCTCTGACTTTTGAAAGCCTACCTTTAACAATTTCATCAATCACATAAGATACAGGACTGAAATTCTTTGCGAATAAAATAGCCACTCCTCCACTAACTGAAGTGTTGTGACTTAACACAGAAGTGCCATCAAATTCCCTCATCCAATCAGCAGCATTGTTCAGGTCACTGTGATTTTCTTGTAAAAAAGTGACATCAATGTTTTTCTGTTTTATTGTTTCATATATTAATGCTCTTTTTCTAACATTCCTTGCGCCATTGATGTTAAAAGTGGCTAAATGTACTACACTCATAAATAAAAAAAGAAAAAAAGAGCAAAGACCAGTCCTGCTCCTAAAATTAACCCGTGTCATTGTCTAAAGCAATGTTAAGACTCCTCACAATTTTCTTTAAACGATACACTTCTTTATTTGTGAATGAACCTTCTACCATTAGACTTCTTGCTTTATCAACAAACTGTTTTAAGTAAGGAAAATATTCCTGGACTCGCACACCTCTCTTGTTTTTGGTTGATCTGAGAAATAATTTGATATCGTCAAGCTCATAGCTCCGTCCAATAAACTCATTCTGAGAAAGTGTCACACTGGTGTCAGAAGACTCTGCATCGCTCTCAGTCTCCAGATCCTCATCGTCATGCATTTCTATTTTTTTGCTTACTTTAGCATCTGGTACTTCGTTACTTTTCTTTCTTTTTTGGGGCATTTTAAAAATGGCTTGTTCTTCTTCCATTCCACAGCACTTAGCTATTTCACACATTTTTTGAAAATGCTCTGCACTATTCTCTGAAACCCTGTCAGCTTGTCCATCTCCAGTTTTGCCCCATGTCACATTATCTGCGTCCTTACGACCCTCATCCGAACGTATCTCGGCATGTGTCGGCGCGACCGCTCCCTCCACCGTCTCACTGGAAGAGGCCGGCGGAGACGCTGCTGCCGCCGGCGCCACCGAGCCCTCTCCCGGGGGGGCTCCCTCAGCCTCACCGCTAACCCCCGCAAGATCACCACTCCCAGAGCGCCCTCCTGCATTCCTTTCCTTTTCTGCAATTATTTCTGGACAATTTCGCATCAGATGACCAAAAGTCCCGCAGCTAAAACACTTCATCTTAGCGGTGGTCACAAAAACAACATAATCAAAATCAACAATTCGAAAATTTAAAGACACATCCAGATCAGCGTCATCATTAATGATCATGTATGAGAACCGCCTAAAAGAAACAATATGTTTCAACAGAGGGGAACTACAGTTGATCGGGATCTTTTTAATGGGTGAAACCAGCTTCCCGTAGCGGGATAAAGCTTGGGTTAAAATAAGATCACTCACAAAAGGTGGCACATTAGATATGGTGACTTTCTTAGCAGGTAGAGAGAGGGGAAGAACGGGGATGAGTTCTCCTTTAACGACTATACCATGCTCAACAACCTCATTAGCTTTGTCTATGCTGTCTAAAAAAACAACGATGGCGCTGTTCATTCGAGAGGCTGAGAGCACACTCCTGTGCCCCACTACCTCACTGTGATGATGGCCGTTGATCATAGCAGTGAATGGGCAGTAAATCACGCACAGAACTCTGAGGTTTCAAGAGAAAAAAAAATGGATTTAATTCACAGCTCCAAAAGTGCATTCAGCATAGAAATGATTTTCCAAGAAGAAAATAGAAACCAGAAAAACAAAGTACAAAATAAATCAAAACAACAAAATTCATATCAAGGCTTGCACTTAACAAGGGAATCAGGAGAAAGGTTGGCTACTACTCCAACTAAACATCCCATCTGTCTCCCCCCCTCTCTTGGAACAATAGTTAGCCTTTTATAGGTGAGGCACCTCCCCTAAATTCAAATAGCCCAATCCCACAGTTTCTTCTAAAACTGCTACTGAAAAAGACACACATTGATGTTACAAACAACCCCATTGACATCTTAAACTGTTTTCACTTTTCCCCCTATACAAACATTTGTCCAAAAGACATACAAAAGAAAAACAATATCCACATGGGTGTGGAACAGACTCCTCCTTTCCATTGATGGAATAAATAGGGCTTCCTGTTGCGGGCCGCCCCTCCTACTAAAGGAAGCACCAAAGGAAAGGTAAGACAAAGAAAACCATAACTTAATTACTCAAATGTCATTTGTTAATACAATTTTCTCTTGTTTTACAGACTAAGAAACCTCCACCAAAACATAAGTCACACTGGAATGTGCACCTTCCGTGTGACTGGAAAAATAAAAAGAAACAAATAAAGTTATTTCAAACAAAACCTTGTGCTATGGTTAGTCATGTTTATGTATCTAACATCCTTACTTCATCACATTTCTCCCTTTTTCCCCCTCTGGACTGAATTAGTTAGGTAAACATGATAAGTAATCTGCTATAAGATTCTTTTTACCTGGACAATGCTCAATTGCGAACTTATAGGGTTGCAAAGCCAGACACCAGCGCAGTATTCTAGTGTTACTGTTTTGCATGGATTGCATCCACTTTAATGCTCGATGGTCTGTTTGCAATGTGAATTCTCTTCCAAGCAGATAGTACTGTAGTGAGTCCACAGCCCATTTAATCGCCAATCCTTCTTTCTCCACAGTGGAATACTTCCGCTCTCTCTCAAAGAGCTTTCTGCTCAGGAATAACACTGGTCGCTCACTTCCAGTCTCTCCTTGGGCCAAAACTGCTCCTAGGCCAACATCTGAAGCATCCACCTGTACAAGAAACCTTTTTGAAAAGTCAGGACTCTGCAGAATGGGGTCTTGACATATTAAGTCTTTGAGTGCTACAAAAGCTTCTTCACACTCCCTGGTCCAGTGGAACTTGGAAGGGCTCTTTTTAGTCAGATCTGTTAATGGGGTAGCCAAAGATGAAAAATGGGGGATAAATCTGCGATACCACCCAATTAAACCCAAAAATGATCTTATTTGCTTTTTTTTGTTTGTGGTCTAGGATATTTTGGATGGCTCTAAGCTTTTCCACTTGTGGCTTAATTCGACCATGACCAAGGAGGTATCCCAGATACTTTACCTCGATTGAGCCCATGAGCATTTAGCCGAATTAATAGTAAGTCCAGCTTTTTGAAGTCTTTGTAAGACATCACTAAGATGATCTAGGTGTTCTGGCCATGTCTGACTATAGATCACTACGTCATCCAAGTATGCTGCCGCATACTGGTCACATCCAGCAAGTATTCCATCCATAAGCCTCTGGAAGGTGGCTGGAGCTCCATGTAACCCAAATGGCATTACCGTATACTGATATAACCCTGTAGAGAAGTACGGAAAGCAGTATATGGCCTGCAAGAAAGGTTTGAGTGGCACTTGCCAATACCCTTACACAAATCGAGGGTGGTCATATAATGTGCTTTACCCAATCGTTCTATGAGTTCATCTATGCGGGGCATTGGGTATGAGTCGAAGCAGGACACACTATTGAGCTTTCTAAAGTCCGTGCAAAATCTTACTCCACCGTCCTTCTTGGGGACCAGAAGGATTGGACTTGACCATTCACTCTGTGAGGGTTCGATGATTCCCATCTCTAGCATCATCTTGACTTCAGTCTTCAGTTTCTCGACCATCTTTTCAGGAACTCTATAGGGTTTCTGACGAACTGGGGTAGGATCTTTTAAGATGATATTATGGGTGATAGCCGCTGTCAACCCTGGTCTTTCTTGAAACAACGTTGGAAAAGACTGACATACCTTCATGAGCTGTTGTTGTTCCAGATTACTCAGATGTGCATAGAGGGCTGGATTTTCCTCTGAGGGTCGAATTGGTTCCATCTCCACCTCATCTACTTCGTCATCCACCGCCCGCACCAACATAGTCACTTGTTTCTCAAAATCCGGTAACCTTTCCTTGAACTAAGCAAATTGGCATGTAGGATCTGCTTAGGATGTTTCCTTTCAGGACACAAAATCTCATATGTTACAGGGCCCAAACACCGATTTACCACATAGGGTCCTTGCCACTTGGCTAGTAACTTGCAAGTACCAGAAGGTAACAATACTAAAACTTTTTCCCCAGGGGACAAGTCTTTTTCTCTGGCATGTTTGTCATACCATACCTTCTGTTTCTTTTGGGCCATTTGCAGGTTCTCTTGAGCCTCTTGTCGGAACTTCTCCAGTTTGTCCCTCATCTGCAAAATATAGGATGCTACACTGCACTGGGCTGGCTCCGCTGCGGTCCATCCCTCCTTGAGCATGTCCAGGGGCCCTCGAACTTGCCTGCCATACAACAATTCAAAAGGGGAGAATCCAGTGGAACATTGAGGAACTTCTCTATATGCAAACAAAGGAAAGGGATCCATTTATCCCAATCTCTACCAGTTTCATCCACAAACTTTTTTAACATGTTTTTCAAAGTACTGTTAAAACGTTCTACTAAGCCATCCGTTTGGGGGTGAAATGGTGTTGTTCTAATACCCTTTATCCCCAGTTGTTTGTACATTAATGCCATCACTTTGGACATAAAATTGGTTCCCTGATCTGTGATAATTTCGGAAGGTACTCCCACCCTTGAAATTAAGTCAACCAAGCACTTCACAATATGTTTAGCCTGTATAGATCGCAGAGGATACACTTCAGGGTACCTAGTGGCGTAATCACAGATTACCAAAGCAAATTGGTTCCCCGAGCTACTTTTTACCAAGGGCCCAATAATGTCCATACCTATGCGATCAAAAGGGGTGCCTATAATGGGTAAAGGCTGAAGGTAGCTTTTGTCTGTTTTGCATACAGGAGCTACTTTCTGACATTCAGCACAGGTCTTACAATACTCTTGTACATCCTGGTACAATTTAGGCCAATAGAATCGTTGGCTAATACGCTCATAGGTTTTCTGCCGCCCTAAGTGCCCTGACCAAGGTATAGTATGGCCCAAATGCAAAATCATTTTCCGAAGGTTACTGGGAATAACTAGTCTGGGGTTTTCTGTGTCTGTATTATACAAAAGATTGTCTTTTAAGATATATCGATCTCCACCTAATTTTGGTACTCCCACCTCTTTACCATCAATCTCACAGATTTTCTTAAACAGTGATTGTAAAGTGTCATCTGATTTTTGCAATTCTCTAAAATTGTCAGGGACCTGCCATTGAGGTTCAATCAAATCTGGACCAGGACCAGGGAAATCTGGTATATTTTCCAGGCTCTTACTTTTACCCTATGTTTTCCTGTCTCCGTACTCTCTTACTCTTCTTAACCTTACCCCCAGAACCAAACAAATCTGGATGAGCCTCAGGAGTGGCTGTAAACCCTTGCTCTGTGATCGTGTGACTACAGCACAAGGTTTGGAGGATACATTGATTAGGTCAAGTAAAGGGGAAAATCTTCACCTAGCACCACATCATAGGCTAGTTTTTCAACCACACCCACCCTCAGCAAATATGCTTGATCATCTACAACTATAGTTGCATCAGCAGTTGGGTAAACTTTTTCTTCCCCGTGAACACATCCCAGACAAATTGTTTCCCCAAAATTCATCATTATGCCCCTCAATAAATGAGGCTTCACCAATGTTTGGGTACTTCCTGTGTCTACTAGTGCCTGAACTGACTGGCCGTTTACTGTTACAGGTATCACATGTCTATGCTTTTCAGGTTGGGTCAATAATTCACCTGACAGGTCATTTCTGGGTACATAACACAAACTGGTTACCTTAGATTTTCTCAGGGGACAGAAAGAGGCCTTATGACCAGGTTGTTGACAATAAAAACAAATCAAAGACCCCGCAGCAACAGGAGGCTTCCTTCCCCCGAGCACTGCAGTGCTATCACTGGTCTCCTCCAGTTTACCCCTACCCACAGTAACTTTATTAGTCCTGGGCGGTGGTTCCCGGTGTGCTGCAATATACCTCTCCGCCAATCTCGCTGCTTCCTCACCCGTCTGAGGTTGATTTTCTTTCACCCAAACCCTTACATCTGGACGAAGCATCCGCAGGTATTGTTCTAGAATGATGGTCTCTGCAATTTGATCTTTGGTCTTTGTCTCCGGTCGCATCCATCTTTTATACAGGCCTTTTATTCAGTGTATGTCTCTCTCACCGATTCCCCAGATGGTATGGTTAGGCCTCTCTGAAAGCGCAGCCGATAAGTCTCCTCCGTCACATTATACTTGGCTAGTACCGCTGCCTTGATGTCCTCGTAGTTACCAGCTCTCTGCTCATCCATTCCCGCATACGCTTCCAAAGCCTTGCCTGTCAACAGAGTAACCACTCGAGCCGCCCACTCATCTGTTGGCCACCCCCAAGTTCTTGCTATACGCTCAAATCGAACAAAGAAACTCTCCACATCTTCACACCTCTCACGAGTCGGGAATTCGAGGCTCATGATATCGACGAAAAGGGGGATGTGGTACCTGGCTCGTTGCTTGTAGACCTGGCATGGGTTGGGCTGGAGCTGCAGACAATGCGGGTGACGCAACTGCACCCAACGATGGTAAGAAGGTCCTTGGCGATGGCAGGGGATGATAATGGGTTTGTTGACTGTTCTGTTCATCAAATCCCCATTCACCCCTGGGCTTTGTGAGTATTGTGGTCTTTAAGTGATGCAACTCTTTAAACAAAATTCTCTCATTTCTTTGTTGTTGTTGCATAAATTGTCTCATTTCAGTCAAAAAGTCTTCTTCAATCAGCATGAGGTCTGCTTTATCTCGAGGGTACTAACCTTCACCGTTTTGGATCGTACCACCGGTTCAGTGTCCACTTCTTGAACATTCGCTCGCTTAGCAGACTGGTCTAATTCAGCCTCTTCATGTGCACCAACACCCAAATCCATTTCCACAGCGTTAACAGCTTCCACCGTATCCTCCTCCTCTGAGAACAGTACTGGATGGGCTCTTGTAACTCGCTGAGGCACAGCAGGGCCTTTGGCAGCCATCTTGAAACTTCCAGTTAACATTGTCTACTGCCCACTGTTAGCCATTAGAGAGCGCGCATCCCACTTCTGACACCATTTGTGATGATGGCCGTTGATCATAGCAGTGAATGGGCAGTAAATCACGCACAGAACTCTGAGGTTTCAAGAGAGAAAAAAAATGGATTTAATTCACAGCTCCAAAAGTGCATTCAGCATAGAAATGATTTTCCAAGAAGAAAATAGAAACCAGAAAAACAAAGTACAAAATAAATCAAAACAACAAAATTCATATCAAGGCTTGCACTTAACAAGGGAATCAGGAGAAAGGTTGGCTACTACTCCAACTAAACATCCCATCTGTCTCCCCCCCTCTCTTGGAACAATAGTTAGCCTTTTATAGGTGAGGCACCTCCCCTAAATTCAAATAGCCCAATCCCACAGTTTCTTCTAAAACTGCTACTGAAAAAGACACACATTGATGTTACAAACAACCCCATTGACATCTTAAACTGTTTTCACTTTTCCCCCTATACAAACATTTGTCCAAAAGACATACAAAAGAAAAACAATATCCACATGGGTGTGGAACAGACTCCTCCCTTTCCATTGATGGAATAAATAGGGCTTCCTGTTGCGGGCCGGCCCCTCCTACTAGGAAGCACCAAAGGGAAAGGTAAGACAAAGAAAACCATAACTTAATTACTCAAATGTCATTTGTTAATACAATTTTCTCTTGTTTTACAGACTAAGAAACCTCCACCTTCCGTGTGACTGGAAAAATAAAAAGAAAACAAATAAAGTTATTTCAAACAAAACCTTGTGCTATGGTTAGTCATGTTTATGTATCTAACATCCTTACTTCATCACACTCACCCACTGCCAGGCAAGCCTCCTCCACACTCACCGCTGACGCCACCTTCACAGCGTGGCGTCGCGTGAGTGAGTTTAAAACTTCCACCCGCGGGGCCGACATGCCTCCTCAGAGTGAAGAGCACGCGGCCCGAAAACCAGCAAAGACTACCGCTAACTATACAGACAGAGATAGACAGAAAAGGAAAAAAAAGAAAAGAGTTTCACTCACAACACTCCACACCTACTCCACCCGCACTCACAGCACTCCGCTCACACTCATACACCGGAAGAGAGAGAGAGAGAGACAGAGACAGAGAGAGAGAGACAGAGAGAGAGAGTGGGACGGGGTGAAGGGGGACGGGGGGACGGTGAAGCGAGGATCCTTCACCTCGGCGGCGATGGAGACTGGCAGACCCGTGGCGAGCTCCAGGTGGAGGGCAGAGGATGAGTGCAGGGGCTGCTGGGATCCTTTGACGACGTGTAGCTAGGGTGGGAGGGTGGGTTAACTGGAGGCTTTGCACGAGGCGCGGGCACTGGAGGCTTTGCACGAGGCGCGGGCACTGGATGCTTTGCACGAGGCGCGGGCACTGGAGGCTTTGCACGAGGCGCGGGCACTGGAGGCTTTGCACGAGGCGCGGGCACTGGAGGCTTTGCAGGGCAGGCGGCAGCCATCTTGGGAAGCGGCTCTGGGCAGGCGGCCATCTTGGGAAGCGGCTCTGGGCAGGCGGCGACCATCTTGGGAAGCGGCTCTGGGCAGGCGGCGACCATCTTGGGAAGCGGCTCTGGGCAGGCGGCGACCATCTTGGGAAGCGGCTCTGGGCAGGCGGCGACCATCTTGGGAAGCGGCTCTGGGCAGGCGGCGACCATCTTGGGAAGCGGCTCTGGGCAGGCGGCGACCATCTTGGGAAGCGGCTCTGGGCAGGCGGCGACCATCTTGGGAAGCGGCTCTGGGCAGGCGGCGACCATCTTGGGAAGCGGCTCTGGGCAGGCGGCGACCATCTTGGGAAGCGGCTCTGGGCAGGCGGCGACCATCTTGGGAAGCGGCTCTGGGCAGGCGGCGACCATCTTGGGAAGCGGCTCTGGGCAGGCGGCGACCATCTTGGGAAGCGGCTCTGGGCAGGCGGCGACCATCTTGGGAAGCGGCTCAGGGAAGGCGACCATCTTGGGAAGCGGCTCTGGGCAGGCGGCGGCCATCTTGGGAAGCGGCTCTGGGCAGGCGGCGACCATCTTGGGAAGCGGCTCTGGGCAGGTGGCATCCATCTTGGGAAGCGGCTCTGGGCAGGCGGCATCCATCTTGGAAGCGGCTCTGGGCAGGCGGCAGCCATCTTGGGAAGCGGCTCTGGGCAGGCGGCGACCATCTTGGGAGCAGGCTCTGGGCAGGCGGCCATCTTGGGAAAGCGGCTCTGGGCAGGCGGCCATCTTGGGAAGCGGCTCTGGGCAGGCGGCCATCTTGGGAAACGGCTCTGGGCAGGCGGCCATCTTGGGAAACGGCTCTGGGCAGGCGGCGACCATCTTGGGAAGCGGCTCTGGGCAGGCGGCGACCATCTTGGGAAGCGGCTCTGGGCAGGCGGCGACCATCTTGGGAAGCGGCTCTGGGCAGTCGGCCATCTTGGGAAACGGCTCTGGGCAGGCGGCCATCTTGGGAAACGGCTCTGGGCAGGCGGCCATCTTGGGGAAGCGGCTCTGGGCAGGCGGCGACCATCTTGGGAAGCGGCTCTGGGCAGGCGGCGACCATCTTGGGAAGCGGCTCTGGTCAGGCGGCGACCATCTTGGGAAAAGCGGCTCTGGGCAGGCGGCCATCTTGGGAAAGCGGCTCTGGGCAGGCGGCGACCATCTTGGGAAGCGGCTCTGGGCAGGCGGCGACCATCTTGGGAAGCGGCTCTGGTCAGGCGGCGACCATCTTGGGAAGCGGCTCTGGGCAGGCGGCGACCATCTTGGGAAGCGGCTCTGGGTAGGGCGACGACCATCTTGGGAAGCGGCTCTGGGCAGGCGGCGACCATCTTGGGAAACGGCTCTGGGCAGGCGGCCATCTTGGGAAAGCGGCTCTGGGCAGGCGGCGACCATCTTTGGAAGCGGCTCTGGGCAGGCGGCGACCATCTTGGGAAGCGGCTCTGGTCAGGCGGCGACCATCTTGGGAAGCGGCTCTGGGCAGGCGGCGACCATCTTGGGAAGCGGCTCTGGGCAGGCGGCGACCATCTTGGGAAGCGGCTCTGGGCAGGCGGCGACCATCTTGGGAAGCGGCTCTGGGCAGGTGGCATCCATCTTGGAAAGCGGCTCTGGGCAGGCGGCATCCATCTTGAAAGCGGCTCTGGGCAGCGGCAGCCATCTTGGGAAGCGGCTCTGGGCAGGCGGCGACCATCTTGGGAAGCGGCTCTGGGCATGCGGCGACCATCTTGGGAAGCGGCTCTGGGCAGGCGGCATCCATCTTGGGACGCGGCTCTGGGCAGGCGGCATCCATCTTGGGAAGCGGCTCTGGGCAGGCGGCCATCTTGGGAAACGGCTCTGGGCAGGCGGCCATCTTGGGAAACGGCTCTGGGCAGGCGGCCATCTTGGGAAACGGCTCTGGGCAGGCGGCGACCATCTTGGGAAGCGGCTCTGGGCAGGTGGCATCCATCTTGGAAAGCGGCTCTGGGCAGGCGGCATCCATCTTGAAAGCGGCTCTGGGCAGGCGGCAGCCATCTTGGGAAGCGGCTCTGGGCAGGCGGCGACCATCTTGGGAAGCGGCTCTGGGCATGCGGCGACCATCTTGGGAAGCGGCTCTGGGCAGGCGGCATCCATCTTGGGACGCGGCTCTGGGCAGGCGGCATCCATCTTGGGAAGCGGCTCTGGGCAGGCGGCCATCTTGGGAAGCGGCTCTGGGCAGGCGGCCATCTTGGGAAACGGCTCTGGGCAGGCGGCCATCTTGGGAAACGGCTCTGGGCAGGCGGCGACCATCTTGGGAAGCGGCTCTGGGCAGGCGGTGACCATCTTGGGAAGCGGCTTTGGGCAGGCGGCGACCATCTTGGGAAGCGGCTCTGGGCAGGCGGCGACCATCTTGGGAAGCGGCTCTGGGCAGGCGGCATCCATCTTGGAAAGCGGCTCTGGGCAGGCGGCAGCCATCTTGGGAAGCGGCTCTGGGCAGGCGGCGACCATCTTGGGAAGCGGCTCTGGGCATGCGGCGACCATCTTGGGAAGCGGCTCTGGGCAGGCGGCATCCATCTTGGGACGCGGCTCTGGGCAGGCGGCATCCATCTTGGGAAGCGGCTCTGGGCAGGCGGCCATCTTGGGAAACGGCTCTGGGCAGGCGGCCATCTTGGGAAACGGCTCTGGGCAGGCGGCGACCATCTTGGGAAGCGGCTCTGGGCAGGCGGCATCCATCTTGGGGCCTGGCTCTGGGCAGGCGGCATCCATCTTGGGAAGCGGCTCTGGGCAGGCGGCCATCTTGGGAAGCGGCTCTGGGCAGGCGGCCATCTTGGGAAACGGCTCTGGGCAGGCGGCGACCATCTTGGGAAGCGGCTCTGGGCAGGCGGCATCCATCTTGGGGACGCGGCTCTGGGCAGGCGGCATCCATCTTGGGAAGCGGCTCTGGGCAGGCGGCCATCTTGGGAAACGGCTCTGGGCAGGCGGCCATCTTGGGAAGCGGCTCTGGGCAGGCGGCGACCATCTTGGGAAGCGGCTCTGGGCAGGCGGCGACCATCTTGGGAAGCGGCTCTGGGCAGGCGGCGGCCATCTTGGGAAGCGGCTCTGGGCAGGCGGCGACCATCTTGGGAAGCGGCTCTGGGCAGGTGGCATCCATCTTGGGAAGCGGCTCTGGGCAGGCGGCATCCATCTTGGAAAGCGGCTCTGGGCAGGCGGCAGCCATCTTGGGAAGCGGCTCTGGGCAGGCGGCGACCATCTTGGGACGCGGCTCTGGGCAGGCGGCCATCTTGGGAAACGGCTCTGGGCAGGCGGCCATCTTGGGAAACGGCTCTGGGCAGGCGGCCATCTTGGGAAACGGCTCTGGGCAGGCGGCCATCTTGGGAAACGGCTCTGGGCAGGCGGCGACCATCTTGGGAAGCGGCTCTGGGCAGGCGGCGACCATCTTGGGAAGCGGCTCTGGGCAGGCGGCGACCATCTTGGGAAGCGGCTCTGGGCAGGCGGCGACCATCTTGGGAAGCGGCTCTGGGCAGTCGGCCATCTTGGGAAACGGCACTGGGCAGGCGGCCATCTTGGGAAACGGCTCTGGGCAGGCGGCCATCTTGGGAAACGGCTCTGGGCAGGCGGCGACCATCTTGGGAAGCGGCTCTGGGCAGGCGGCGACCATCTTGGGAAGCGGCTCTGGTCAGGCGGCGACCATCTTGGGAAGCGGCTCTGGGCAGGCGGCGACCATCTTGGGAAGCGGCTCTGGGTAGGCGGCGACCATCTTGGGAAGCGGCTCTGGGCAGGCGGCGACCATCTTGGGAAACGGCTCTGGGCAGCGGCCATCTTGGGAAACGGCTCTGGGCAGGCGGCGACCATCTTGGGAAGCGGCTCTGGGCAGGCGGCGACCATCTTGGGAAGCGGCTCTGGTCAGGCGGCGACCATCTTGGGAAGCGGCTTTGGGCAGGCGGCGACCATCTTGGGAAGCGGCTCTGGGTAGGCGGCGACCATCTTGGGAAGCGGCTCTGGGCAGGCGGCGACCATCTTGGGAAGCGGCTCTGGGCAGGCGGCGACCATCTTGGGAAGCGGCTCTGGGCAGGCGGCGACCATCTTGGGAAGCGGCTCTGGCAGGCGGCGACCATCTTGGGAAGCGGCTCTGGGTAGGCGGCGACCATCTTGGGAAGCGGCTCTGGGCAGGCGGCGACCATCTTGGGAAGCGGCTCTGGGCAGGCGGCGACCATCTTGGGAAGCGGCTCTGGGCAGGTGGCATCCATCTTGGAAAGCGGCTCTGGGCAGGCGGCATCCATCTTGGAAAGCGGCTCTGGGCAGGCGGCAGCCATCTTGGGAAGCGGCTCTGGGCAGGCGGCGACCATCTTGGGAAGCGGCTCTGGGCATGCGGCGACCATCTTGGAAGCGGCTCTGGGCAGGCGGCGACCATCTTGGGAAGCGGCTCTGGGTAGGCGGCGACCATCTTGGGAAGCGGCTCTGGGCAGGCGGCGACCATCTTGGGAAACGGCTCTGGGCAGGCGGCCATCTTGGGAAACGGCTCTGGGCAGGCGGCGACCATCTTGGGAAGCGGCTCTGGGCAGGCGGCGACCATCTTGGGAAGCGGCTCTGGGTAGGCGGCGACCATCTTGGGAAGCGGCTCTGGGCAGGCGGCGACCATCTTGGGAAGCGGCTCTGGGCAGGCGGCGACCATCTTGGGAAGCGGCTCTGGGCAGGTGGCATCCATCTTGAAAGCGGCTCTGGGCAGGCGGCATCCATCTTGGAAGCGGCTCTGGGCAGGCGGCAGCCATCTTGGGAAGCGGCTGGGCAGGCGGCGACCATCTTGGGAAGCGGCTCTGGGCATGCGGCGACCATCTTGGGAAGCGGCTCTGGGCAGGCGGCATCCATCTTGGGAAGCGGCTCTGGGCAGGCGGCCATCTTGGGAAACGGCTCTGGGCAGGCGGCGACCATCTTGGGAAGCGGCTCTGGGCAGGCGGCGGCCATCTTGGGAAGCGGCTCTGGGCAGGCGGCGACCATCTTGGGAAGCGGCTCTGGGCAGGTGGCATCCATCTTGGGAAGCGGCTCTGGGCAGGCGGCATCCATCTTGGAAAGTGGCTCTGGGCAGGCGGCAGCCATCTTGGGAAGCGGCTCTGGGCAGGCGGCGACCATCTTGGGAAGCGGCTCTGGGCATGCGGCGACCATCTTGGGAAGCGGCTCTGGGCAGGCGGCATCCATCTTGGGAAGCGGCTCTGGGCAGGCGGCCATCTTGGGAAACGGCTCTGGGCAGGCGACCATCTTGGGAAGCGGCTCTGGGCAGGCGGCATCCATCTTGGAAAGCGGCTCTGGGCAGGCGGCATCCATCTTGGAAAGCGGCTCTGGGCATGCGGCGACCATCTTGGGAAGCGGCTCTGGGCAGGCGGCATCCATCTTGGGAAGCGGCTCTGGGCAGGCGGCCATCTTGGGAAACGGCTCTGGGCAGGCGACCATCTTGGGAAGCGGCTCTGGGCAGGCGGCGACCATCTTGGGAAGCGGCTCTGGGCAGGCGGCGGCCATCTTAAGAAGCGGCGCTGGGCAGGCGCGAATGATTTAACTATGAGACAGGCGAAACAATGCAACCTGCAGGTGAGTGGCTTGCTGCAGTCTTTATAGTCCAGGAACAGGAAGTTAACTCAGAGGGAGTGGATGCAGATCACCCAGAGGTCAGGGCTCCCTCTGCTGGCTTGGTGACAAGAAGCTTCTTTATCATTTGGACCTAAAATTATATAAAACTAAAAGTGTATATATATATATATATATATATATATATATATTATATATATATATATTACTTATATATATACACACACATATAAATTAATTCGCTATAATATGATTATTTGGACAGTCTTGAGGTCTCAGCAATAAAGAATTTATCATGAATTATCAAGAAATTAAGAAATAAAAAAAGAATATAAACTACAATTTAAATGTATTATTATTCTTTTTTTGTATTATTATTTAAAACATTTAATTACTATTTTTTGTGTTTTACGAATACCATGTTTAGCTGGAACCTAATGAACATAAAAGCAGAAGATAACACACACACACACAGATTATTAAATGGTACAAGGTCACTAGCAGCTGATATTTCGGCATCCTCTCTCAATACTGTATAACTGTAAATGTTGAGTGTGGTTTTAAGGCAGCGGTTTATCTTGAACGTGAAGCGTATAGATCTCCGTCATATAATGACTGATTGTCAAAGACCGCATGGCCTCAAGCGAACGGCAACAATCCAACTAGTTTGACACCCTCCTCAATTATCCGGTTTATTCACGGGACTTAACTCCAGGTCAGAGATCAATACGGAGCCAGCAGCTCTGTGTCTAAATCAAGGACTAAAGGGTGAAGGTCTGTCTGCTTTCTTTACATTTCATGCTTCTTTTTGCTGGAAATCAACCACGAATGCGTCTCACGAAGCTCTCTAACTTTCAGTGATCAGTAGATCTTGCACATATTTCATCTTTTAGGGAATGCGTTTTGACCGCGGTGATACGGTTTTCTCTTGCTATTATTTAAAAGCAACACAATTATCTTGCACTGCACTGTCCAACGATTACACACCTCTGCATCTCAACACAGACCATTATTCTGTTGGCTGGCCATCTGATAAGTTAGCCATCACAACAGGTCCTTTCAATACGGGAATGATTAACAAAACTCCTTCTGGTGTCAGCAGCTTGAAACCGTAGAGGATAGAGGATACTCGACGTTCGCTTTGTGCTTTATTTGTTAGGCGCGCACAAGTAACAGTAATTGTTAGTTCTGTAATATTTCTTGGAATAAAAAGGAGTGTAAACGTTTATATATATATATATATAATACAAGTAAAAAAGGACCATTAATTGTAGCATTTCTTGTTTACAGGCATTTAAAATAATTACAAGGCAATCTAATAAAATAAAATAAATTATTTAAATTGTTTTATTTATATGAATTTCTATTATTTTTGACATATTATATTTTAATTTAATTATTATATTTAATTTATCTGGAGGAAAAGCATGTCAACAACTGCAACAAAGCTATTTTTATAACACAAAAACAAACAAACAAAAAGCCTACTTCAAATGTTAAATATGTGAAATAAATGTCAATTCAAAATGTCAAATATAATATTTTATATACACTATTTATATACAGGTTATTCATTTGTTGTTTTATATTTAATTTTACCATATTTGTTTTATTTGGAGGAAAAACACATCATCAAAACTATTTCAAACGATGAGTAATTGTCCAAAATATTCAGACTAAGAATCTATGCAAAGGTGAAACTCATAAGAAAAATAAGCGCTGTTTAAATTGTTTAACATTTGCTGGTTGTTTCCATACTTCCATACGCATTCATTTACAGAACCAATGACTTTCCTCTTATTCTGAAACAAGGAAAATGTCCCAAATATGTGACTTTGGTGAACGTCTGAGATAATAAAAGTGAAAATGCGGCGCATTAAAGGCAAAACTAAAGCAAAAATGAGTTGTGTTGCTATAAAATGTGTAATAACACAAGCTCCCAATCAGCCACTGGTGCTCAGAAATGATCAGTAATGAGATACATCCAGGTAAAATCCAATCAAAGAGGGCAGAATAAAAGAAAGATAAGAACATCTAAAAGCCCAGTGTTTCTTAAGCGATCTTTCATTCATGTTTCTCTTCACATTCACTCTCCTCCACAGAGTACATCTCGTCTTTGAAACTATTAAAAAGTCTTACTGTATGCTAACTTTACTCTCAAAAAGCATTTCTTCTTATTATTAAATGTTCAAAACGGCAATCTTTTGAGAAGTAAAAATGTCTTTAAAATCCTTGCTTAAAAACTGTATTGATTTCTGAGACTTTTCTTTTGAATAATATACAGTATATATATATATATATAAATATCCATCCAAAATAAATGTTTTTATGTAATGTATGTGTTCTATGTATGTTCATTATGTTTATATCAATGAAGCCATATACTTAACACAAAAATGTAAAATATTTACATGTACATGCATTTGTATATTTATACTCTTATATTATATAGAAATATATTTAAAATATTTCTTAAATATATACATGCATTTGTTTGTGTTTATATATAAATAACAAATATACACAATATGCACACATATATTATATAACTAAAAGTTCTACTTTGGATGTGATTCATCATGATTAAATGTTTGACAGCACTACTATATACATTTCAGAAAATATATTATATATATTTATATATTCATATATATATATATTTATTAGTACTGTCAAATAATGAATTATTATCCAAAATAAAAGTTTTTGTCTACTATTATATATGTGTGTGTACTGTGTTTATTTATTATATATATATATATGTATAGACACATACATATAGTATATATTTAAAATATTTATAAAAACAGACATTTATAAATGTATACACATATAAATATTTTCTAAATATGTACTGTATGTGTGAATGTGTATATATATATATGTGTGTGTGAAATATTAACAAAATGTTTATGCAAGATTATAGAAAGAATGAATAATTCAGCTGTCTACTTAAGCCGTAACGTTGCCAAAACTTGCATTATTTATATGCTTATTATTTCGGTAGGGAGACGTTCAAAACCTCTGTAAGGAATGTTACAATTTCTCAGTAATGACACACACATAAGGCTGCGAGGTGTTTCTGTGCCGATTTACCGCATGGACCTGGCAACCCGGGAGACCGAAGCGTCTTTATTAGGAACAAATTCAGTATTTTATAATAATAACAAATAATAATAATGGTATCAATAAGTCAAATCAAAGACAAATTTATATTTTATTTTATATTTTATTAAATGATACATTTTATTTTATTTTTACATTACACACACACACACACACACACACAGACACACACACACACACACACACACACACACACACACACACACACACACACACACACACACAGATCTTTCTATTTCTGACACATTTCTTCTTTTATATCTATTTTTTAGATGAATTATTAATTCTTATCTTTCTGTTTCTATAGAAGTTGAGCTGCAGTATTAATGTCTTGAAGAGACTCATAACATCTCACTGTTACTGATTCATCATGCAGCTCAAAGCATTCTGGGTAGAATCTCATCAGTCT
>NC_056720.1:110000-360540 GCF_018831695.1 Puntigrus tetrazona
TCTGTGTGTGTGTGTGTGTGTGTCTGTGTGTGTGTGTGTGTGTGTGTGTGTGTGTGTGTGTCTGTGTGTGTGTGAGTGTGTGTGTGTGTGTGTGTGTGTGTGTGTGTCTGTGTGTGTGTGTGTGTGTGTGTGTGTGTGTGTGTGTGTGTGTGTGTGTGTGTGTGTGTGTGTGTGTGTGTGTGTGTGTGTGTGTGTGTGTGTGTGTGTGTGTGTGTGTCTGTGTCTGTGTGTGTGTGTGTGTGTGTGTGTGTGTGTGTGTGTGTGTGTGAGTGTGTCTGTGTGTGTGAGTGTGTGTGTGTCTGTGTGTGTGTGTGTGTGTTGATTTTGCTCTTTAGATGTTTTAGAGCAGACATGTCAAACTCAGGCCCCCGAGATGATTTCAAATATGTATTACATCTGTCCTGCCTACACATTGAAGCGCGCCATTCATTGTGTATGTGCGTCGTCAGCGACAGAGCGGAAGTCCTTTAAAAATTAAAACATTTTTAATTCGGCGTCAAAACGCTGTGACGACATCTACGCGCGCCAATAGAGAGCAGCCGGTGCCGGGGCGGAGTTCCCGATGTGGAGCAGGAAGCTAAGCTTAGCTGTTGCTAAGAGATAGAAGAGGCACTTCCGTCCGAGACACTTTTCGTTCGTGTCTTAAAAACATGAACGGAAGGGAAATGGAGCAGGCTCGATGTGTCTCAATCGTCCTGCAATTGCGGCAGCATTTTTCTCACGAGTGCCGGATCTGTCTGTTTTGATTGTTGAAAATGCCGCGCATTGGATACTCGGGGCTCAAGTGTCGGCATTTTATGTGGCCCTTTTTAATTTTTTTATTATTTAAAATGGATAAATATTATTTTATTTACTGATGGCATGGTCTGTTCAAAGTTGAAAGAGATATTTTTTAGGTGTTGGCCTTGATGGTCTGTGATGAAAAGATTTAGGTTACAATTAAAATGAATAAAGTTAAAGATATAGAAGCCTGATATTTTTTTTCAGTTTTTGTTTTTATTATTTTCTTAAACCTGTTCTGGTTTCAGTATTTAAGCAAAAATCAATTGTAATATATGAGGATGGTTAATACAGCAGTTTAGTGTATCTTAAAGATAATAAAAACAAATAAATTAATAAAAAAAAATTGGTCTGGCCCTCGACAATGTTCTTTTTTTAATTTTGGCCTCTGTGAATTTGAGTTTGACACCCTGTTTTAGAGGTTCACCCCTTCATTATTATTATTATTATTATTATTATTATTATTAGTTAAATCTGTAACCAGCATAAACTTCTCACGTCTTCTCAAGTCATATAATAACACAACAAATTTCTTTTTTTTTCATGCAGCTATTTTTTCTTTCTTTCTTTCATTCTCTTTTTTTTTTAATTGTTCTTTGTGTGTAATTTTAAGTTGCTATGTAGTATGAGATGAATAAAACCAAGGGCCTTTTATAGGGTTACTCCACCCCAAAATAAAAATGTTGTTGTTAAGCACTTACCCCATGTCTTTCCAAACCCGTAAAAGCTTCAGTCGTCTTCGGGACACAATTTAAAATATTTTGGATGAAAACCGGTAGCTTTTTGACTCTCCTATTAACTGCCAAGTAAATAAGTCAAGGCCCAGAAATGTTTGAAAGTCATTAAGTCATTCTTTTTGTTTTCTTTACATTCAAAAAGTATTCTTGTAGCTTCGGAAAACTATGGTTGAACCACTGATGGCAGACTCATCTGACAACGTCTTTCATACGTTTCTTGGCCTTGATAGTGTTATTTACTTTGGTCAGTCAATGGGACAGCCACAAAGCTACTGGTTTTTATCCAAAATATCTTAAATTGTGTTCCATTGACCAACAAAGCTTTTAAGGTTTTGGAATGACATGGGGGTACTCGAGACATTTTCACTTTGGGGTGGAGTATCCCTTTAATAATCAAAATCAGTGTAAAACAGCTGCTTGTAAATATGTCTGTAAATCTTGAGGGGGAAGCACTTTTAAAGAAACTTACATTATGTAATGGAACAACAATCGTTGTCATTTTAAGCAGAAACAGAAGTTTACAGTTAAAATGTAGTGCTTTGTTTAATTAACCTATGGATTACCTTTATGCTTTCTACATTACATTTTTGGATAATCAAAATGTTGGTATACCCACTCAGCTGTAACAGATCTTGGACCGCTTTCTTAAAAAAACACAACTCAAAGTGATATGCAGAAGAAGTATTTTTTCATATTAAGCAAAAATTGTATCAATAAAACACTTCATTAGACAATTGTATTTGTTTAATAACAATGAATGAGTCCTGTTGAACCTCTGCTTTCTCATCCAGAACAACCTCCTGGACCCTAACTAGTCTGGTTTTAAAAGTGGACACTCAACTGAGACTGCCCTGCTTTTGGTCGTTAAAAGTCTGTGAGTGGCAAGATCAGCTTCTAAGTCATCTGTTCTCATTTTGCTGGATCTCTCTGCGGCTTTTGGCACAGTTATCCACCTGATTGTCCTGTCAACCCTTTTGACAAAAGGTGTCTTAGGAACCTCACTCCTGTGGTTCCAGTCTTAACTCTCAGGTAGGTCCTTTGGGGTGTCTTGGAGGGGGAGGTTTCTAAGATGCAACATCTAGCTACTGCTTGGAGCACTTCTCCTCTCCATGTACATGCAGTGGAATGCAACATTTTGGTAATCACTTGCAGAATCTGAAAATGTGAATCATTTGAGGAAAATAAGAGAGATCATACAAAACTCATGTTATTTGCATGTTTAGTACTGTCCTGAGTAAGATATTTTACATAAAAGATGTTTACATATGAATAAGACAAGACAAAAAATAGCTGAAATGATTCAAATAACCCCCTTCAAAAGTTTGGGAATCCTTGGTTATTAATACTGTATGTTACCTGGGTGATCTATGACTTTTTTGTTGTTGTTGTTGTTGTTGTGTGATAATTGTTCATGAGTCCCTTGTTTGTTCTAAACAGTTAAACTGAGCACTGTTCTTTAGAAAAGCCTCCAGCTCCTGCAGATTCTCTTGAGGATTGTGATCCAGACAGTTAATGTGTTTATGAAACACAAGTGACTGAAATTAGATTAGCCTACAACAGTTTTAAATGTGCATCTGTTTGCAGATGTACGTGGGATTACACCAGTTTTGTATTTTAAAGAACACTGGTCCTAAGGAAGAATGATCCAGAATATCTCAAATATACTGAAGAATCTGCAGGAGCTGGAGGATTTTTCTGAAGAACAGTACTCAGTTTAACTGTTCAGAACTAACAAGGGACTCGTGAATAACTATGACAAAACAAACAAAAAAAACATTCATAGATCGTCCAGGTAGCCATTCACACACAGTATTCAGAACCAACTGTTCACAAACTTTTGAAAGGTTATTTAAATCATTTCTGCTCATTTTTGTCTTGTGGACTATATGTAAACACATTTTATGTAAAATATCCTACTCAGGACAGTACTCCATTAAAAAATAACATCATTGTATATGATCATAGATTCTGTAAAGGGTTACCAAACTTTTGCATGCCACTGTATCATGACAATGGGTCAATGATTCATAAACATGATTTTTTTTTATATTACTGCTATTGTAATGAAACACATCTCTTTCTTTGATTTCAGCTTGGCATCCCAACAGTTGCTCCTCGCATCTCTGCTTCCTGGACCCAAATGTCATGCTGAATGTTGAATGACCATCAGCTTTGCCAAGACAGAACTGCTTATGATTTCAGCTGACCCAACTTTGGCGTTCTAGTTGACACACAAACTTTTCTGACCATACGGCACTGACCTGATCCTGCTGATTTGCCCAGTACAACATTAGGAAGATCAGACCCTTTCTTATGGTGCATGCTACAAAACTCCTTGTCCAAGCTCTTGTTCTCTCCAGACTGGACTGTTGTACTACTCTGTTAGCAGACCTTCCAGCATGTACTACCAAGACTCTGCAGCTAATCCAGCATTGACTCATTACTCAAACCATCCGAGGTGTATATGTCTTTCTTTTTCAGATAAGCACAATCAGACGTATATCAGGGTGAGTAAATCATGGGGCCATTTTAGTTTTTTGGTGAACTATCCCTTTAACACTGACCCTTTAAAAAAAAAAAAAACTGCTATGTCTACTGTGTTAGACTAACTGGGACTTTGTATTTTACATTACACTGTATGTTTTATTTGCCGTTGCAAATGTATAAATGTGTATATATCAAATGCATTTAATGTACAAATGTTGCATGTTCTGTATATAACATGTATTTCCTATAATTGTATTATTCTTTTAAATTGACATCCAATGCTTTAGTATAATAACTAATACGGTGAATGTGCAGGTTCATTTAATTATTATGCATTGAATTGAATTGTTAATTTTACAGAAAATTGCTGAAAATGTAGCTTTTTTTCTGTGTTCTGCTCATTTCTCTATTGTCCAAACATTTGAAACTGTAATTTCTGGAAAATGAATGATTAAAATGTATATCTACACACATTTGTGTTTAAGTTATGAATTTACTACATTTTTGTACATTTTTTTTGTTGTTTAATGTTTTACAAACTTATTCTAGGTAGACATAAAATAACTCCTAAATGCCTTTTAAATTACAGATTTGTTCTGTAAAAATGAGGATTAATCATGTAAATATACAACATTTTTGTAAAAAAAAAGTGTGCTTACTGCATTTTTAAACATTATTTCTTAGTTATTTCACATAGAAAAATTGTACTTTAAAAATAAATTACTTAAAATGGACATAGCAACTATATAAAATAACTAATTAAAACCTTAAATTTACAGTGATAAACCTGAAAGTTGGTGGTTTTTATATGTAATTTCACGTAATTTGTCAGTTTTTAATAGTCTAAAAACATATTATCAATGGTAATATACTGTAATTTAATTAATTTTGACTGTAAATTCAATTCTGTATTTTCACAGTTTTTGCTTGTAATTTTGTGAAATGGTTATTTTCTGTAATTTAACGGAATATCTCTGAAGTCCTGCTGCCAGTCTTTTTACGGTTTTTTTACAGATTTTTTTTTTTACAGTGTACCATTCGGGTGAAGCTATAATTTAAAAAATATTCTCTGGTCAGAAGTGGACCCAAACTCCATAAGGGTTAAACAATAAACCCCAAAAACCTCTCCTGCATAACATACTTGAGTTTATTTAGTGAGCAGTTTGGATCCTCCAGTTTTTCAGAGAGCAGCTTCACTCCTGAATCTCCCGGATGATTGTAGCTCAGATCCAGCTCTCTCAGGTGTGAGGGGTTTGAAGTCAGAGCTGAAGACACATAACCACAGCCTTCCTCTGTCACCATGCAGCCAGACAACCTACAAAAGCATACAACAGCAATCCACATTGAATTAGATTGTTTTTTGTTCCTTTTTATATTTAACTGATCAATAAAATGGTTGGTCACAAAAAATGATTTTGTGCTCATTTATCATTATCAATAAGAAACAAATATTGGACATATATATTTTAAATGCAAATGTAAAGCATGAAATCTCTCACAAATAATAGTGGCACAATACTGCTGCTAAATCTTATGTAAAAGTAGTGAAAGAAAGAAACATAAGATAGGAAAAAGGCCCCTAGTGGCTAATGTAATGGCTTCTTTCTGCGTTTTGTGTAATAATTGCCACAACCAACACACTTTCACAGCTTTTTTAATTCTGTTACAACATATTCAACTCAATATTACAGGTGAAGAGAGGGGCGGAGATGTCAACTGATCACCTCTCTAAAAAACTGGAGGATCCAATCTGCTCAATAAAGAGTCCCACAAGTCAACAAGGCCTGATAGGACTCCTTCTTCAGCTTGACGCCATTCCTTACTTCCGGTGTCCACCACCGGATTCAGGGGTTGCCCAACAGACCTTCACAGTACATTTGGGCCTGTCGAGTCTGTCCGGCGTCTTTCCCCGCCAACAGATCCAACTGAACCGCTCTTTGTCTAGCTTGTCACCTAGGACCTGTTTGCTTTAGGAGACCCTACCAGGGCCATATAGCTCCTAGGGCCACTGAGGCACTCAAACCCCTCCACCACATGTGGTCCTAGGAGAGACATTCTGTCACGAATGAGGGGTCTGAGGCGTATGGATCCATGTGCAGGCTTTTATTAAACGAAGGCATGGTCAAAGCAGGCAGGTGTCAAACAGGGCAAACAGATGTATCAGAGGCAAGGCAACAACAAAATCCAAATACAGGCAGAGGTCAGGTCAGGCAGGAAACAATCACAGAATCAGAAGACAGGCAGGGTCAAAACCAGGGAATCTATAACTCGGAAAACACTCAGAAACTCGGGAACAACAATAGAACAGGCGAACAATGCAATCTGCAGATGAGTGGCCTGCTGCAGTATTTATAGTCCTGGAACAGGAAGTTGTCGCAGAGAGGAGTGAATGCAAATCACCCAGAGATAGGGCTCCCTCTGCTGGCTTGGTGACACATTCTGTCTTCACTCCATTTGTTTCTACAAATTCTTTGCCATCTTTCTTCATATTTAGTTGTCTATTATTATCTATTCACAATGAATATTCATTATTGGTTCTACATTTTAATACATTTTTTAATTAATAAACATTATTACTATATTTTTTCTAAAACACCAATCTTACTGATAAATCACTGGACTTTTTATTCTAGTTTGTGAATCTAAAATAGTTAAACAGCTTGGGGAAGCACTCCCATATTGCCAAATTTAAGTGAAGGTGGGAATCTGCTGACTTCGACTGGGGATATTGTCGGATGGTGGAAGGAATACCTCAATACTGGAGAAAGATCTCCTCAATTCCACCAATTTTCTTCTTCCAGCATGTTCCACTGAGGCAGCAGAGGCCAGTGGCTCAGATAAGCAAACACGCTAAAAAAACTATGTCTTGAAGATATAAATGCAGGCGTCTATTTGACGTCTCTGAGATGTCGTTTGCTAACAGGAACCTGCTGTCAATGAATCTATCCTGTTCATGCCAAGTCTATTCCAAGTCAAGTCTATTCATTGTTCAGTCAAGTGTGTTTCAAGTCAAGTATTTGTTTGTTTAGATTATGGATTATGTCTCTGTAAATAAAACTGCACATGAGTTCTCACTATCCTCGTATTCAGTGAACTAAATTGTTACATTATGGTAATTAACTATATGAAATATTCTGCCTGCATGTCTTTAATTTGTGATCATTCTGAATGTATATTATTAAATAGAATCAAGCAGTAAAGAAAAGCACTCTAAATGTGCACACTCACTAGTCTAGACTTCACACTCTGAGGTGTGTTTTTGCAAAACTACTAGATAATTTAAAATCTCACATCATTAAAACAACAATTATGATATTATATGTAGCACCCCCTCTCTTTCTGGTGTAGAAATTTGTAAGGGACTGCTCTTGGTTCATAAATAAATGCCTTGAGTTGTTGGATTAAGGCCCCCCTCTCCCTGATCTTACCTATTATATACGTTATTTCCTGAGACAATACCCTCGAAAACAAACACGATGGTTCACGGATAGAAAAAGTGTAATTTAATGGAATAGAAAAGAAAAGTAAAACAAGGTACTTCAATTAAGAAAAATACTTTCTAAATCCTAATTTTCTCCAAACCACATATCTCCCTCCCTCTTTTAGGTTATGGGAAAGCAGACAATGTACTGAATAAATAAATCAAATCCAATTTCAATATAATTTAAAGAATGTGAATGTCAACGTAACAAACAGCAACAACAGTGGGCCCACAAAATCACACACACACCTCCCGCTGCAGGCCTGTGTCGTGGCTAGTGTGCGTTGAGGCCTTGAAAACTGAAACTGGCCACTTCATTGAGTGAGCAAACGAACAAACAAGCACACAGTACCCTTTCTTCCCGTTCCCGGATCGCGATTTCTGAATACAACCCCTGGCAAAAGTATGGAATCACCAGTCTTGGGCGAGCACTCTTTCAGACATTTCATTCTGTAGAACAAACTCAGATCACAAACATGAAACAATCATGAAGTCATTCCAAAGTGCAACTTCTTGGCATTCAGAAACACTAAAAGAAATGAAGAAAAAACATTGCGATAGTCAACAAATGTTACTTTTATAGAGCAAGCACAGGGAAAAAAATATGGAATCATTCAATTCTGAGGAAAAAATATGGAATCAGATAAACAAAAAAAGTCAAATCATATCACTAGTATTTAGTTGCACCACCTCTGGCTTTTATAACAGCTTGCAGTCTCTGAGGCATGGACTTGATGAGTGACAAGCAGTATTCTTTCATCAATCTGGTGCCAACTCTCTTTGATTGCAGCTGCCAGATCAGCTTTGCAGGTCGGAGCCTTGCCGTGGACCATTTTTTTTCAATTTCCACCACAGGTTTTCAATTGGGTTGAGATCTGGACTATTTGCAGGCCATGACATTGACTGGATGCGTCTTTCTCCAAGGAATGCTTTCACAGTTTTTTTGCTCTATGGCACGATGCATTGTCATCTTGGAAAATAATTTCATCATCCCCAAACATCTTTTCTATTGAAGGGATAAGAAAACTGTCCAAAATGTCAATGTAAACTTGTGCATTTATTGAAGAGGTAACCACAGCCATCTCCCCAGTGCCTTTGCCTGACATGCAGCCCCATATCAAGGACTGTGGAAATTTGGATGTTTTCTTTGAGGCAGTCTTCCTTGTAAATCTCACTGGAACGGCACCAAACAAAAGTTCCAGCATCATCACCTTGTCCAATGCAGATTCGTGACTCATCACTGAAGACAACCTTTCATCCATGATTGCTTCTCCTTAGCCCATTGCAGTCTTGTTCTTTTCAGTTTAGGTGTCAATGATGGTTTTCTTTTAGCTTTTCTGTATGAAAATCCCATTTCCTTTAGGCGATTTCTCACAGTTCGGTCACATAGATTGACTCCAGCTTCCTCCCATTTATTCTTCATTTGTTTTGTTGTGCATTTTGGTTTTCAAGATATATGGCCTTCAGTTTTCTGTCTTGACGCTTGGATGTCTTCCTTTGGTCTACCAGCACGCTTGGCTTTAAGAACCTTCCCATGCTGTTTGTACTTGGTCCATATCTTAGATACAGCTGACTGTGAACAGCCCACATCTTTGGCAACCATGCGTGAAGAGTTACCTTCTTCAAGAAGTTTGACAATCCTCTCTTTGGTTTCAAGAGACATCTCACTTGTTGGAGCCATGACTCTTGCCAATACACTTGGTCTAGCAGCCCGCCAAGGTGTGATAACTGCAATGCTTTTAACTGCAGACTAACGAGCAGATCTAATCTGAGACAGGTGCACAATTAAGGAAAGGAAATTGACTGAATGAATCCTTATTTTCTCTTCAGAATTGAATGATTCCATATTTTTTTCCTCAGAATTGAATGATTCCATATTTTTTTCCCTGTGCTTGCTCTATAAAAGTAGCATTTGTTGACTATCACAATGTTTTTTCTTCATTTCTTTTAGTGTTTCTGAATGCCAAGAAGTTGCACTTTGGAATGACTTCATGATTGTTTCATGTTTGTGATCTGGGTTTGTTCTACAGAATGAAATGTCTGAATGAGTGCTCGTCCAAGACTGGTGATTCCATACTTTTTGCCAGGGGTTGTATTCCTGGTCTCCACGAAAGCGTTGATCGCCCCACGATGCCGGAGAAACACTCCAGCGTTTCCCGTAGCTGGCGCGCTATCCGGAGGAATAAAAGAAAAAGTCCTGCGATCTTGAGATCCAACGAAGAAAAGTCTATCCATGGTACACGCACGACAGCGATCGTGGTGAATGTTTTGACACACAAACACTAGTACAGCTGATGCACTAACAGTCGCGCGCGCAACGCGTCCATAAACGTTCTTGAGAAAACGCTGATAAACTCAACGTTAACCCATATTATGGGCTAACTATTTGTTAATAATCAGAGAATAAAGAGAGACGATGGAGCCTGGTAGAGCTGGTGGACTGACGGAGCACGGTGGAGAGGAGGGAGCTAGGAGCCTAAGGGAAGGCGACGGGTCTATAAGCCGAGGTGGAGTCCGGGACTGGAGGCGGGACGATGAAGCGAGGATCCTTCACCCACGGCGGCGATGGAGACTGGCAGACCCGTGGCGAGCTCCAGGTGGAGGGCAGAGGATGAGTGCAGGGGCTGCTGGGATCCATCGTCGACGTGTGGCAAAGGGTGGTAGGGTGGGATAACTTGAGGGTGGTACATGAGGCGCGGGCACTGGAGGCTTTGCACGAGGCGCGGGCACTGGAGGCTTTGCACGAGGCGCGGGGCACTGGAGGCTTTGCAGGCGCGGGCACTGGAGGCTTTGCACGAGGCGCCGGGCACTGGAGGCTTTGCACGCAGGCGCGGGCACTGGAGGCTTTGCACGCAGGCGCGGGCACTGGAGGCTTTGCACAAGCGCGGGCACTGGAGGCTTTGCAGGGCAGGCGGCCATGTTGAAAGCGGCGCAGGGCAGGCGTTGGCATGTTGGGAAGCGGCGCTGGGCAGGCGGTGACCATCTCGGAAGCGGCGCTGGGCAGGCGGCGACCATCTCGAAGCGCGCGCTGGGCAGGCGGCGACCATCTCGGAAGCGCACTGGGCAGGCGGCGACCATCTCTGGAAGCGGCTCTGGGCAGGCGGCAGCCATCTCGAAGCGGCACTGGGCAGGCGGCGACCATCTCGAAGCGGCTCTGGGCAGGCGACGCCATCTCGAAGCGGTTCTGGGCAGGCGGCGCCATCTCGGGAAGCGGCTCTGGGCAGGCGGCGCTATCTCGGGAAGCGGCTCTGGGCAGGCGGCGCCATCTCGGGAAGCGGCTCTGGGCAGGCGGCGGCCATCTCGGAAGCGGCTCTGGGCAGGCGGCGGCCATCTTGGGAAGCGGCTCTGCAGGCGGCGCCATCTTGGGCAGCGCTCGGGAAGGCGGCCATCTTGGCAGCGGCTCGGGAAGGCGGCCATCTTGGGCAGCGGCTCGGGAAGGCGGCCATCTTGGGCAACGGCTCGGGAAGGCGGCCATCTTGGGCAACGGCTCAGGAAGGCGCCATCTTGGGCAACAGCTCAGGGAAGGCGGCCATCTTGGCAGCGGCTCGGGAAGGCGGCCATCTTGGGCAGCGGCTCGGGGAAGGCAGCCATTACTGGATTTGATGCTGTATCCTTTTCCTCCTCAACACCCAACGCGAAAGCTGACCCCACAGTCACTAAACCGAACTCAATAAACTGAGCAAGTGACTCACGTGGACTCTCACAAACAAGTTTTGATTTGAGTGGCTGATTTATTCCCTCATGATACAACTCAATCAATAAGCAGTCAGGTATGTCAGAGAGGTAAGCCATGTCCAAAACTCTTGAGTATAATCCTCAATTGATCGGGTGCCTTGCGCGTGAGGGCCAATAAACGCCTAGCGAGGGTCCTACCTGGCCATGGATCAGGTGAAAAGCCGCTGGATCCTGGTGTGAGGTTGCATTCTGTCACGAATGAGCGGTCTGAGGTGTGCGGATCCATTTGCAGGCTTTTATTAAAGGAAGGCATGGTCAAACAGGCAGGCGTCAAACAGGGCAAACAGGAGTATCAGAGATGAGGCAAACACAAAATCCAAGAACAGGCGAAGGTCAGGTCAGGCAGCAAACAATCGAACAACGGAAGACAGGCAGGGTCAAAACCAGAGAATCTACAACTAGGAAAACACAAGGAAACTCAGAAACTCAGAAACAACAATAGAACAGGCGAACAATGCAACCTGCAGGTGAGTGGCCTGCTACTGAATTTATAGTCCTCCAGACAGGAAGTTGTCGCAGAGGGAGTGAATGCAGATCAACCAGAGGTCAGGCTCCTCTGCTGGCTTGGTGACAATTACAAATACAAATTAAAACAAACTGAATAAAATACATACTTAAACCCTATCAAGGATTTTTTTTCTATAGGGTTACATATATCTTCTGTGATATTGCACACTGTGTAGTGAGATTACATGTGGAAAATCTATACAAGATTAACACGATAATTGCATACATGGTTTTGCATGCATTCTAAACCTTAAGGTTTTTTTTTAAAGAGTTAATAACAAAGAATTTCAAAGTCAAACCTCAGTATCTTCAGTCTAGAGTTTGGACTCTTCAGTCCTTCAGAAAGAAGCTTCACTCCTGAATCCTGCAGATCATTGTTACTCAGGTCCAGCTCTTTCAGGACAGAGTTTGAGGATTGCAAAGTTGAAGACAAACTCCCACAAGACTGTGCAGTGAGATTACATGTGGAAAATCTGAACAAGATGAACACAGCAGTTGCATACAGAATTGAACTCAACATTGGGATTTTTAATGAATAAATAATGAAGTATTTTCAAACACATGCCTTAGTATCTCCAGTTTAGAGACTGACTATTGAGTCCATCAGAAAGAAGCTTCACTCCTGAATCCTGCAGATCATTGTTACTCAGGTCCAGCTCTTTTCAGGACAGAGTTTGAGGATTGTAAAGTTGAAGACAAACTCCACAAGACTGTGCAGTGAGATTACATGTGGAAAATCTGAACAAGATGAACACAGCAGTTGCATACAGAATTGAACTCAACATTGGGATTTTTAATGAATAAATAATGAAGTATTTCAAACACATGCCTTAGTATCTCCAGTTTAGAGACTGGACTATTGAGTCCATCAGAAAGAAGCTTCACTCCCTGAATCCTGCAGGTCATTGTTACTCAGGTGCAGCTCTCTCAGGACAGAGTTTGAGGATTGTAAAGTTGAAGATAAACTTTCACAGGACAGAGCAGTGAGATGACACCCACACAGCCTGTGAAAAGAAGACAATTTGACATATTGATGTGAATTTATCAGGCACGTTTGTACTGAATAACACTTAATAACAGGAATACAATAACAATGCACTTCTAAATTATTTAAAAACTATTATATTTCATTAGTTATATATAAACTGTATTTATTACATTACTAGACTATATACAAGTGGTGGGTTCATCACTGAGTGTCTCTGTAATTGAACATGCTTAAAGAAATAAAAATAGATGTTTTACATACCATCTAAGCATACTAGGTGTATGGGATTTTTTTATTTTCTTACAAAATATTTAACTGGCATTTTTAATCTCTATCATTTTAGTGGGGATGGTGGTTCAACCCCCAAGAGCCAATTGAGGGAAGTCTTATTACTAATAAGTTATGTGTTCTGAACTGTTAAAGCTACCACATGATAAATACAATGGAAAGACTTGGAGGGACTAGGACAATTGAATTTGATTGGATTTGTCTGAAAGAAAAAAAGTCACATACATCAAGGTAAGTAAAACCTGCTAATTTTCATTTTATGATTAACTAACTATAGTCACCATAAATACAACATGTGTGATAGATAATGCTTTGTTTGCATTTTCAGATTTTCTGTGAAAACAAACTTTAAGTGCTAAAATTGCTTTATGCTTTAATTAAGTGCTCCTTTATTGGACACTGGTTGCATTCATATTTAGTGTTCCTTTTGTCTATTTTTACAAGTGCATTAAGTGCACATACATACATTTGTTTTCCATTACAAATACTTTCTGTAGAAACAGTACATTTGTACTGAATAGACTATATATCCTGTCTCGTCTAAGACTGTTTTTAAATAAACTTAAATACATAACTTTTTTTTAAATAAACTGTTAAACGTCATTAAGGTCTTATTTCATCTCATAAGTGGGAAACTGTAGTATTACAAAATTCTCTGTTTTTGTTTTTGACTAGATAAAATAACACTGATACAATCATACTGAAATATCTGCTACCTTTAACAATGAAACACCTATTTATTAACATGTTTGAACATATTAAGTTTCAAACGTGTGTGATTGTCAAACCTCAGTATGTTTAAACGACAGTGTGAACTCTTCAGTCCATCAGAAAGCAGCTTCACTCCTGAATCCTGCAGATCATTGTTACTCAGGTTCAGCTCTGTCAGATGGTTTGATGTTTGTAGAGCAGAAGACAGAGTTTCACAGCATGTTTCATCAAAACCACAGCTTTCAAATCTGCCAAAATAGAATGTTTTAGCCTGATTATCTACTGATGTTCAGTTTTTTTCTGCAATAACTTATTTTTTCTCTTGATAATGGGGGAAAAATTTAACTTCACATTTACATTTCATTGTTTAGTGACGTAGAACAAATCATTTAATTAAACAGCAGTCAGTGAAATACTCACAGAGCTTTTCTACAGCATCTCACAGCTGGAATGAGTCTCTTGTAGTCTGAATGTTCTGATGTGAACCTCTTTGGGTTGAACTCATCCAGCACTTTCTCTGACATCAGCAGTACTGAGGTCAACACTGTGCACATTGAAGACAGAGATCTCTTCCTGGATGTTCATCTGAACTGAGGTAACTCTGGATTTCCTCATATAATGAATGATCTTTCAGTTCAAGTAAAGCAGTAGAACAGGTTGACTGAAGCTTCATCTGAGATGTCCTGTTGTTGTAATTCTTTAATGTGGGCACTTAGATTTCTGATGCTCTCTGTGGTGTCTTCAGTGTGTGTGATCAGGCCTTTGAGCAGATTTTGACTGGATTCCAGTGAAATGCCCATCAGAAACCGCAGGAACAGGTCCAGATGCCTCTCTTACTTTGCATTGCTTTTTCAATGGCTCTCTCTGTTAAGTCATGCCATTTGACCTTTCTAAAAGGCAAGGAAATGTAAGATTTTGTATGACTGTAGTTTGTGAATTCTCAAAGAAAAACTTAAGCTCTTGCTTGTTTTTTTCAGGTAACAGGTGAACACATGCACTGCAGCTGAGGAACTCTTGAATGCTCAGATGCACAAAGCAGAAGACCTTTGTCTTATAAAGTCCAACTTCCCTCTTAAAGATCTCAGCGATCATTCCTGTGAACTCAGCATCTTTACTCACATCAATACCACATGCTTTCAGATCTTTCTCATAGAACACAATGTTTTCCTGCTTCAGCTGTTCAAACGCTAGCTTGGCTAACTTCAGAATCATCTTTCTATTTAAAAGTAAATGCCTGAACATTCTCCTTCTTGTTGTTCATCATACTTCTGACTCTTCATGTTCATCTGTATCCTCAGGAAGTGAATGTACATTTCAGTGAGTGTTGTGCTGATGTTCTCTTCATTATTCTCAGTGAGAATATCCTGAAGTACTGTGGCTGTGATCCAGCAGAACACAGGAATGTGGCACATGATGTAGAGACTACGAGACGTCTTAATGTGTGAGATGATTCTGGAGGACAGACTCTGATCTGTGAATCTCTTTCTGAAGTACTCCTCCTTCTGTAGGTCAGTGAATCCTTGCACCTCTGTGAACAAACCTACATACTGAGGAGGAATCTGATTGGCTGCTGCTGGTGATGTGACCCAGACAAGAGCTGATGGAAGCAGTTTACCTTTGACCAGACTTGTAAACAGCACATCTACAGATGATCTTTCCTCAACAGTGTTCATTGTATCACTTTCAAAATTCAAAGGCAGTCGACTCTCATCAAGTCCATCAAAAATAAACACAAGTTTATATTCTGTATATAACTTTGATTTCTCCAGGTCCTTCAATTCAGGATTAAATTTCAGCAGAAACTCATGGAGACTGACTCTCTCTCTTTAATCACGTTGATCTCTCTGAATGGAAGCAGGGAACACACAGTCTATATCCTGATTAGATTCTCCTTGGCCCAGTCCAGGATGAACTTTGTGCACAGACACAGTTTTTCCAATGCCAGCGACTCCTTTGGTCAACACAATCTTTAACTCATTGTTTTTCCTTAGTTCAGTAAATATATCATTGCATTTGATTGGTTTGTCCTGTGTTTTTTTGCTCTTGAAAGCATCATCAATCTTCAGAATCTCATGTTCTGATTTACATCTTTTTATATCTCCTCTGTGATGAACAGATCTGTGTAAACAGCTTTCAGATCTGTGTCAGTTTCTTTGTTGCCCTCAAAAATGTATTTTGCCTTCATCTTCATGTTGTTTTTGTGAGTCTTCAAGACATTTTGCAGCTCTACAATAAAAAGAGACAAAAAACACTAAACAAATTTGTCATATTTTTTATATCAACATGGTGTTGTATTTACAACTGATTCAGATTCATATTTAACAATTTTCCAGTTTACAATATCTGAATGTCTATGCTCTTTCCAGATCACTTATTGATTGAAGAATCTTTATGCCATGAGATCAGTCACTCCAAGACTGATGAATGGTTTCCCACATGATCTAGCACATCACCGACAGAATGTGTGTTTAAACTTGCTTTAATTAACCTTAGCATCGTGACCGTAAATCATATCACAGGTAGTACTAGATCTATTTTGCTGACAGGGCCACCTTTTGGTTAACTTTAATTGAATTCGATACATTATAAGATGTTTTAAGCAAGGCTTTCAGACCATTATAGGCTTGGTATCACTGAGGACACTTCTATATATCATGTGAAATCTACTCTGATGTGATCTCTTATTTCCATTTTCTGAGCAGTGATATGATATATGTAGGATATTGTAAACTCTGTGTCTGTACTCAACATCTTATAATATGTTAGTCAGTAAAGATCAAAGAATAACCCTGTCTAAAACTCGTTCAACACAGATATGATCTGATCACTCTTGGAATTAATTAAAAGCAGTTTAAACACATGCATTTGTTTCTAATGTAGATCATGTGGCTCATTGTCAGTTTAGTGAGACGATCTTTCATGGCGTAAGATCTCAATCAGCAAGTGATCTGAAAACGAACATTCGAATATTATAACTGAGAATTCGACCAAATATAGTCTGAAATCGATTGCAAATAGCATCATGCTGATATGAAAGTATGACATTCATTGAAAATCTTTTTGTCTCTTTATTGTGAAACAAAATGTGAACCACAAAAGCAACATGAGAATGAAGGCAAAGCCATTTTTGAAAACGAAAACTGACACAGATCTGGCTTTGTTACACAAATCTATTATCTGAAGAGAAGATAAAAGGTAAATCAAGGCATGAGATTCTGGTGTGTTAACAAAACAGCTGGACAAACAATGATGCTATTTACGAAGACTGGGAAAAATAATGAGTTAAGATTGTGTTGACAAAGAACGTGGAAAAGAACTATTTTACGGACTAAGCTCCTGAACTGGAAGCGAAGTAATCCGAGACATGAACATATTCTGCTTTCCGATCGAAGAGAAGATCGGCATGGTAAGGAGAAGTCGGTATCGGTTTCTGCTGAGAACTAATCGCAGGTGAAGGACACCTGGAAGAAAATCAAGTATATACAGAAAATATAAACTTGTGTTTATTTTGATGAACGATGAGTCGACTGCTGCTGGTGAAAGTGATACAATGAACTTTGCTATTGAAAGAAGATCATCTGCCGATGTGCTGATCTGGTCAGGTAAGCTGCTCCATCCTTCAATGGAGTCACATCACGACTTTCAGCAACAACAATCGAACTATACTCAGTAGTGTAGGTACAGTGCAAGTGCAGCGCTGACCACAGAAGGAGAGTACTTCGAAAGGTGCAGGCAGTCTGTCACTCAGAATCGCTACCGCACCGTGAAACGTCCGTATTCTGCCATCATGCCACGGCTACCAGCTGTTACTGTGAATACAGCCGCAACTAGGACTATTCTCACTGAAATGTTTGTCAGCACAGCACTGCTGAAATAACTTCCTGAATACGAATGAACATGAAGAGTCAGAAATATGATTTTAACAGAGAAAATGTTCCGAAGCATTTACTTTTAAACAAGATGATCTGAAAGTTAACAGCTAGCGTTTGAACAGTGAAGCAGGAAAACATTCTATGAAGATCTGGCATGTGGCATGATGTGAGTAAAGATGCTGATTCACGAAGATGATGCTAGTTTCTGAAGAGTTGAACTTTGAGTCACTACTTTGTGCGCTCTGAGGCTTTTGATAAAGAAGTTCACAGCTGCAGTGCTGTGGTCACCTGTACCTGAAAAACAAGCAGGAAGCTTATTTTCTTTGAAATTCTGAAGCTACAGTCATACAAATCTTACATTTCACTTTGAAGGTCCAGTAAATGACTTAACAGAGAGGAAGCCATTGGCGCAATGCAAGCAGAGAGAAGCATCTGAACCTGTTCTGCGATTTCTGATAGGCATTTCACGGGGCTCCAGTCAAAATCAACCGAAACGATCACACGCACTGAAGACACCACGGGGCATCGAAAATCTGAATGCCCGTAAGAGGCCAACAAGTTTATCTCGAATGAAGCTCAGTCAACCTGTTCTGCTAACAGAAAGATCATTCGTGCTATGAGAAATCCGGAAATTTACTCGGTTCAGATGAACTGCATCCGGGAAATCTCTCAAATCTTCCAATAATGCGCAATCGCCCGACCTCACGTACTAACTGATGTCGAAGAGATAACGGATAACGGTTCACATCGACATTCGGGCTGAAGACTCATTCAACGTAGTGCTGCAGAAAAGCTCTGTGTGTTTCACTGACTGCTGTTTATTAAATGATTTCGTTCTCGTCTGTAATGAAGATGTAAGTTGAAACCTACAATTATCAGAGAAAATGAGTTATTGCGAAAAAACTTGAACATCGATGAATAATCGAGGCTAAAACATTCTGTTTAACAAAAGCTGTAATTTTAATGAAACATGCTGTGGCTCTGTCTTCTGCTCTACAAACACGACCATCACGATGAAACTGAACACAGTATTAATGATCTGCGGAAGTGAAAACTGCTTTTCTGGACTGAAAAATTCACACTATCATTTAAACATACTGGTGACAATCACACGCATTTGAAACGCTATGTTCAAGCATGTTAATAAATGTTTCATTGTTAAGGTAACGGTATTTCAGCTATGATATATCGGTATTTTATCTAGTCAAAAACAAGGAAACGAAATTTTATGTCTACTACTATGAATGAAATGAACATAACGTTATTTAATTTATTTAAAAAAGATGCTGTATTTAAGTTTATTTAAAAAACAGTCTTGAACAGTTGCTCTTATTCGTACAAATGCTACTGTTTCTGAAAGTATTGTAATGAAAACAAATGTAATAACAATAATGCACTTAATGCATATGTAAGAAATAGACAAAAATAAATATGAATGCAACAATGTCGAGCATAGTAAAGCATAAAGCAATTTAACTTGCCAAGACTGTTTCTGAAAATACGAAATGCAAACAAGCATTATCCTCACGCATGTTATGTTATAGTGACTATGAATAATTAATCATAAAGTGAGTAACGGGTTTTACCTTGATGTGTAGGCTTTTTTCTTTCCGGGCCAAATATCAATCGAAATTCAATTGTCTAATCCCTCAAATCTTTTCCATTGTATAAATGGTAACTAACGATTCAGAACATAACTTTATTAGTAATAAAGACACCACTCAATTAATGGCAGAAGGTGAACACCACCCTGTCCCCACTAAACGATAGAATGCCAGTTAATATTTGTGAAAACAAAAAATCCCATACACCTAGTATGTAGATATTATGTAAACATCATTTTTGCCTGTATAGCTGTTCAGTACAGAGACACTTTCGGTGATGAGCCCACCCTTGTATATAGTCTGTGTGTAATGAAAGCCACGGTTATATATAACTATTGAAATATAATAGTTTTTAAATATTTAGAGAGTGCGATGACAACAACTATTCCTGTTGATAAGTGTTATTCACGGCTCTGAAACATGCCTGACAAATGCATCAATGTCAGTGTCTTCTTTCACGAGCTGCTGTGGTATAATAGCCTCTTCACTAACTGTCCTGTGAAGATTTATCTTCAGCACAATCCTCAAACTCTGTCTGGCACTGCACCTGGCTAATGACCTGCAGAGATTCAGGAAGTGGCTTCTTTTTTCTGATAATCGTCAAATCTCTAAACTGGAGATACTGAAGCATGTGTTTGAAATACTATTATTTATTCATTAAAAATCCCAATGTTAGCCAATTGTATTACGCTGTATGTTCATCTTGTTCAGGTACTCACATATATCTCTGCACGTCTTGTAATTTGTCTTCAACTTACAATCTCAAACTCTTGTCTGAAAAGCTTGGTTTAGTAATGATAAGATTTAAAGTGGCTTCTTCTGATGGATAACAATCAGTCTCTAAACTGAAGATACTAAGAGCATGTATTTGAAATACTTTCATTATTTATTCATTAAAAAAATCCCAGTATTGATTCAGTATATGCAACACTTTGTGTTCATCTTGACCGAATTTTCCACGTAATCACTGCACGTGTCTTGTGGAGATTTGTCTTCAACTTACAATCCTCAACTCAGCTCTGAAAGCTGAACTGGCTTCTTTAATGATCTGCAATTCGGGAGTGAGCTATTTCTGAAGGTATCCAAACTCTGAAAGCTGAAGACTCTGAGGTTTGACTTTGAAATGTGTTAATAAGACCTTGGAACCAGAATAAATGCAAACCATGTATGCAATTAACCAAGTGTTAATCTTGTATGAATTTCACGTCATCTCCTTGCACGGTAATGCAATATATCTGGAAGATATAACAAACACATGAGAAAATAAATCGCTTATTAGGAATTTAAGTATATTTTCGGATTTTGTTTAATTGCTGTTTGTAATTGTCACCAAGCAACGGAGAGAGCCTGACTATCTGGTTGATCTGCATTCGCTCGCCTGGGCAACCCTGTCTGAACGCAAATTCGACGAACCGCTCGCCTGCGAGTTGATAGCGTTGTTGTTGTTTCTGAGTTTCTGAGAGTTTCGCTGTGTTTTCTGGTTGCTGGGTGCGCGACACCTGTCTTTCGTTGTTCGGTGTGCTGCCTGTTGACGCTAAGCGTTCTTGGACACATGTTTGCCTCGTCTTCTGACTGCTCCCTGTTTTGCCCTTTGTTTGGCCTGCCTGTTTGTTTCATGCTCCTTTAATGAAAACCTGCAGTGGATCCGCGCCTCGAACGCTCATTAAAGTGACGAATACGGCCTCGCACCAGGATCAGCGGCTTTCACCTGATCATGGCCGGTAGAACCCGCAAATGAAGCGAACCTCAGCACTGGGCACCCGATCGGTGAGTTATACTCGAAGTTTTTTGGACGTAACTTACCGTGACGCCTGTTTGCTTATTGTTGAGTTGTGTCGTGAGAATAAATCAGCCGCTCAAATCAAGCTGTTTGTAATCCCGCGTGGTCACTGCTCATTTGGACCGATTTAATGACTGTGAGTCGCTTTTACGACCAGTGAGAGAAAAGGATCTGCTGCATCAAATCCGGTAATCAACCTTCGAACGCACTGTAACGCCTTCACAACGCTTTATGGGCGCGCCTTCCTGAGCCGTTGCGCTCGAGCCCGTTACTTAGATAACGTGACGTGCCAAGATAACTTTACGCCTTCCCGACGCTGCTAGATAGCGCCTTTCGAACGCGCCAAAATAACGCAACTTCTGACCGCTGCCCAAGATGAAAGCCGCCGCCTATGAGCATCTTCCCAGATGACGCCGCCATGAGCCGCTCGAGATGTTGCCGCTGCCAGAGGCACGCTCGTAACCTTACGCTACAGGCGCTTCGGCGCCACGCTCTATGACGCTTCCGGACCGCCAGACAGCTTTCCCGGATAACGCGTCGCCACTTGAGCCCTTTCGGATGTTCTCCAATTGCTCCCCGGATGTGTCATGCCCAGAGCTTTGGCGAGATGTTGCCGCCTGTGATGCCCTTTCAGCCAATGCCGCTATGCTTTTGCGGGCCTTAGCGCCGAATATTTCGCCTGCCAGCGCCGGCTCTGGCGCCGCGCTGCCCTCGCGCGCTTTCCAACATGACGCCTGCCTAAAGCACTCGATGCCGGCATGCTTGTGCAAATGATGCCGGCGCCTGTTAAAAACACCCGATGCGCCTGTAAAGCCTCCGGTGCCGCCTGGGTGCAAGCTCAGTGCTCGGCGCCTGCGTGCGATGGCGCCTGGCGCCTCAGTGCCGGCGGCCTCGTCAAACCTCGATACCACGCTATCCACCCTACTACCCGCGCACGCGTGGCGGTGGGTCAGCAGCCTGCACTCATCCTCCTGCCCTCCACCTGGGCTGCATGCAGGTCTGCAGTCTCCATCGCCGCAGAAGGATCCCTCGCCATCGTCCGCCTCCAGTCCCGGACTCCACCTCAAACCTGTAGACCCGTCGCCTTCCCTTGGGCTCTAGCTCCTCCTCTCACGGTACTCCGTCAGTCCACAGCTCTACCAAATCCGCCGTCTCCTCACTTTTATTTTCGATTATTAACAAACCGTTGGCCCATAGCATGGAGTTAGCGTTGAGTTTTTATCGGCGTTTTCTCAAGAGCGTTTATGGGCCCGTTGCCACCGCGACTGTTAGTGCATCAGCTGTACTAGTGTTTGTGTCAAAACATTCACCACGATCGCTGTAAATGCGTGTACCATGGATAATTTCTTCGTTGGATCTCAAGATCGCAGGACTTTTTTTCTTTTATTCCTCCGGATAGCGCGCAGCTACGGAAACGCTGAAGTGTTTCTCCGGCGCCATTGGACGATCAGCGCTTCGGTGAGACCAGGAATAACCCTGGCAAAGTATGGAATCCTGCCAGTCTTGAGCGAAGCACTCATTAGACATTTCATTCTGTAGAACAAGCCAGATCCACAAACATGGAAACAATCCTTGAAGTCATTCCAAAGTGCAACTTCTTGGCATTCCAAACACTAAAGAAATGAAGAAAAAACATTGTGATAGTGTATTCACTACTTTTTTATAGAGCAAGCACAGGGGAAAAATGTGGAATCATTCAATTCTGAGGAAAATATGGAATCATTCGAATTCTGAAGAGAAAATAAGAGATTCATTCAGTCCAATTTCCTTTCCTTAATTGTGCACCTGTCTGAGATTAAGTCTGCTCGTTAGTCTGCAGTTAAAGAAAGCATTGCAGTTATCCACACCTTGGGCTGCTAGACCAGAGTGTATTGGCAAGGTCATGGCTCCACATGGTGAGATATGCTTGGTAAAGGAAAGGGTGTCAAGCCTGTGAAGAAAATGATATTCATGTTGCAGATGGCTCAGGCTATTCCTGATCAACCATCAGCATCTAAGATGGACCAATCTAAACAGCATCAAGAAAAATTCTTAAACCAAGCGTGCTGGCGTGAACCAGGAAGACATCCAGCGTCAGATGAAAACTGAAGGTATATATCTTGAGCAAAATACGCAAACTGGAAATGAAGAACAAATGAGGAAGCTTTGGAGTGTCTGTGACGAACTGTGAAGAAATAAGCCACAAATGAGATTTTCACATGAAAAGCTAAGAAAGCAAATCATTGACACTAAACAGTGGTTTGCAATGAAACTGAGAAGAAACAGTGACGAAGGTGATAACTTCAGTGATGAAGTCGCAGATCTGCGAACAGGTGACTGATGCTGGAGACTTTTGTTTGGTGCCGTTCGAGCAGTTACGGAAACTCAAGAAAACATCAAATTTCTGATCTGATAATAGACTTTGCATGTCAGGCTGAAGCACTGAGAAGGCTGACTGTATTACCTCTTTCAATAAATGCACAGATTTATTGACTTTATTTTGAACGGACCTCTTGCTCCCTTTCAATAGAAAAGATGATAATTATTCCAGACTTGTTTAATAAATCGTGCCATAGAAGCAAGCACAATAGTCCTTACAGAGAAAAACATGTCCAGTCAATGTCATGGCCTGCAAATGTCAGATACTCAACCCAATTGAACCTGTGGTAAATTGGCAGTCCCTTGTGGCTTCAAACACTGCAAGCTTATTCACGGCAGCTGCAATCAGAAAATTGGCACCGAATTGATGAAGAGGCACTGCTTGTCACTCTCAATCATGCCTCAGACTTGCAAGCTGAGTGACCACGGCTTAAACTGCTAGTGATATGATTTGACTTTGTTTATCTGATTCATAATATAAATTGAATGATTCCATATTTTCCTGTGCTATATAAGCAGCATTTATTGACTATAGCAATATTTCTTCATTTCTTTAGTATTTCTGGCGAATGCCAAGTACGCAAACGACTTCATGATGACTGCATGTTGCTGATCTAGTTTGTTCTACGAAATGAAAATGTGCGAAAAGAAAACTATTCAAATCAGGCTATTGATTCCATACTTTAAAAATTGTATTCGAAAATATGATAAAGCGAAACGAAAAGTACTGTATTAACTTGACATTTTGTTCATTGCTCACTCGTAAGAAATGGCAATTTCAGTTTCAAAAACCTCAGCACTTGCACCCAGCTGCGAAACGCAGGCTTCTGCAGCGTAAGTGTGTGTGTTTTAATAGAGCCACTGTTGCTGTTTGTTGCGATTGTTTTATTCACATTCTTCGTGCGAGGAGGCAGATTTATTTATTTATTCGACCATTTCATAACCTAAAGAGGAGAAGGTATGTAATTTGGAAGAATTGAGATTTAAGTATTTTTCTTAATTAGCGAAACGCTTATTTACACTTTTCTTTCTATTCCGGTAAAATTGCACTTTTTCTATCGTGAACCATCATGTTTATTTCGAGAAACCAGTAGCTCTCAGGAAATGGCGTATATAACAAACCAGATCGGGGAGAGAAGACTTAATCGGCAACTCCAGGCATTATTGAGCAGAAACGATCACCTGAAACTACTGCACCGAAAGAGGAGAAGTGCTACATATATCGCGGTATTTGTTTTTAATGATGTGGTGCAAATTATCTAGTATTTTGAAACACCCTCGGAAAACAATGATCTAGACAGTAGTGTGCTACACATTTAAATAACTAACTTTATAACTTGATTCTATTTATGTGCTGCATTCAGAATGATCTGGAAATGAACATGCCGAGCAGAGAGCTATTTCATATAGTTGAGTACCATAATGCATTTAATTTAGTTCACTGAATGCGAAGATAACTCATGTGCGAATTTATTACAGAAGACATAATCATAATCTAAACAGGCAAATACTTGACGAAGCTACCTTGACTTGAACAATGAATAGACGACTTGGAAATAGGCTGGCTGTGTTAGATCATTCATTGACAGCAGGTTCCTGTTAACAGCGCGCATCTCCAGGCGTCAGGCGTCTGCATTATATCTTCAGAGACATAGTTTTGGCGTGTTTCTTATCTGAGCCGCTGGCCTCTGCTTCCTCGGTGGCATGCTGAAGAAGAAGGTAGTGGGTGAAGGATCTTTTCTCGGCTGTTGGTCCGCCTCACCGTCGACAATATCCCCGGTGGTAACGAATTGCCTTCCTTAAATTTTGACAGTATGATCTTCCCCAGGCTGTTTATTTTTAGATAAAACTGAAACAAGTCAGTGAGAATGATGTTTTAGAAAAAAATGTAATAAACAATATTTATTGAGTAAAATGTGTTAAAAATATTGAACCAACAATGAATATTCATTGTGAATAGATAATAATGGTAACTAAATATGAAGAGAAGATGGCAAAGTAGAAACAAATAGGTGAACTGAGATGTGTCACTTAGCTTTCGAGCCTCTACAGGTGACTACGTACCTGCATTTAACTCCTATTTGGGAGCTATAAACTACTGGCGAACTTCGTGAATTACATTGTTGCCTGACTATTGTTGTTGAATTTCAGAATATTTTCGAAGTTATAATTCCCTGGTTTTGTTTCTGCCTGTCTTTACAGATTCTGTGAGTGACACCTGACTTGACCTCTGCCTATGTTTAGTTTTATTGTTGCCTTGCCTCTGATATACATCTGTTTGCCTGTTGTTACCTGCCTCTTTTTGTTTCATGCCCCTTAGTTTGTGAAAGCCTGCATGAATCATGTGCCTCAACCCACTAAATGACAAAATGTCTCTCCCTGAGACCACGTGTGAATGGAGAAGGCTGAGAATGCCCTCGACAACTAGAAGTATAACCTGGTAGAAGCTCTCTAAGCTGAAGTAAACAAGCTAGACTGAAATGATTCAGTGAATCTGTTGAGGCGCGGACAACCGACAGGCTAGTAACCACAATGACTGTTGGTTCAGTGGTGGTTGGAGACAGCGTCAGCTGAAGGTCTATCGAGCATACTGTTGACTTGTGAGACTGCTATTGAAGCAGATGAATCCTCAGGCACAGAGAGGTGATCAGTGCATCTCCGCACCCTCTCTTCACCTGTAATATTCTGATTGAATATGTTGTAACGAAGGTAAAGCTGTGAGAAAGTGTTGTTCTTTGGTATTACAAGCGCAGAAGAAACCATTACATTAGCCACTGAAGACTTGCTATCAGCATGTTTCTTTCTTTTCACTACTTTACATAGACCCAGCGTAGTAACAATGCCACACAATATTTTGTGAGAGAATTTCATGCTTTACATTGCATTTAAATATGCTGTGTCCAATATTTGTTTCTTGTGATAATGACAAATGAAGCGCAAAAATCGACTTAACGACAGCTTCCCTTTGTGTCAATTAAATATAAAAGGAACAAAAAACAATCCTATTCAATAATGGTGCTGATATTATATAACAGCCAGGTGTCTGGCTGCATCAGTGACAGAGGAAGGCACAGCAATTATGTGTCTTCAGCTCTGACTTCAAGTCACACCTGAAGCTGGATCTGACTACAATCATCGGGAGATTCCAGCTATGCTCTGAAAAACTGGAGGATCCCAAACGTAAACTCAGCTATATTATGCAGGAAAATTTTGAGTTTAACTATTTAACCTATGAGTTTAGGCCACTTCTGTTCAGAAAGTAGAATTATAACGAATATTTTATATAAAATCTGTAAACAATGAAGCTGACATCTCAGAAGACCTATTCAAGATGAAATTACAGAGAAATAACCATTTAACAAATTACAATAAACAATGTCAGAATTGAGCACGATCAAATGAATGAGAATACAGTATATTACCATTGATAATATGTTTAGACTATTAAAACTGACAAATTAGATGAAATTACATATAAGCTTCGGAATTTATCATATAGTAAGGTTTTAATTAGTTATTTTGCTATGATTGCTATGTCCATTTTAAATTTATTTTAAAGTACAATTTTTACATGTGAAAATATTAAGTAATGTTTAAAAATACGTGCTTTCACACACTTTTTGCAAAAATATTATATTGCGAGTGTCCTCATTTTAGAACAAATCTGTAATTTAAAAAGTGACTAGGAGATTATTTATGTCTTACCTAGAAATAATTTATAAAACATTAAACAACAAAAAAATGTACAAAAATATAAATAAATAACTTAAACACAAATGTGCTAATGAATATACATTTTAATCATTCATTTTCGAAATTGCCAGTTTCAAATATTTGGACAATAAATGAAGCAGAACACGAAAAAGCACATTTTCGCTTTTCTGTAAAATAACAATTCAATTCATGCATAATATTAAATGAACCTGCACATTCATACGTATTATTATTATGCTAAAGCATTGAATGTCATTAAAGAATAATGCAATTATGAAATACATGTTATGCTGAAGACATGCAACATTTAACGCATTAAATGCATTTGATATATACGCATTTATCTACATTGCAACGATAATACTTATGCAAATTGCTGATATGAAACCTGAAATCCCCAGTGAGTCTAACACAGTAGACAGCAGTTTTTTAAAAGGAGTCAGTGTTAAAGGATAGTTCACCAAAAATGGCCATAAATTACTCACCTGACTATGCGTATCTGATTGTGCTTATCTGAACATATGCACCTCGGATAGTTTGATCGGTCAATGCTGAATTAGCTACTGGAAATGTTAATGCATGGAAGATGCTAACAGAAGTAGTACAACAGTCGGTCTGGAAGAACAGAGAAACTTGGACAGGCACGCTGGCATGCACCAACAGAAAAGGTCTGATCTTCTAATGTTGTGCTGGAATGAATCAACGGAAGTCAGGTCAGTATAAACATGGTCAGAAAGTTTGTGTGTCGGCTAAAAACAGCAAGGTGAGTCAGCTGAATCATAAGCTTGATTCTGTCTTGGCAAGAAGCTTTGATGATGACATTTCGTCAGAAGATGCGAAGGAGCAACTGTTGGGATGTAAGCTGAAAATCAAAGAGAAAGAGTGTGTTTCATTACAGTAACGTGATACTAAAAAATGCATGTTTATGGTCATTGACCCATTGTCATGTGACACAGTGGCATGCAAGAAGTTTTGTGGCCCTTTGAGGCTCTATGATCATATACAATGATGTTATTTTTTTGTGGAGTACTGTCCTGGTAGGATGGCTACATAAAATGTGTTTGCATATAGTCCACAAAAGGTCTAAAAATGAGCAGAAATGATTTAAATAGCCTTTCAAAGTTTGTGAGCAGTTGGTTTCTGAATACTGTGTGTGAATAACTACCTAGACTTGATCTATGAATATTTTATTCCCATTTTGTCATAGTGTCACAGAATCCCTTATTGATTCTGAACAGTTAAACTAGTACTGTTCTTCCAGAAAAATCCTCAGCTCCTGCAGATTCTTTGTATATTTAATATTCCTGAATCGTCCCACTTAGAGACCAGTATTTCTTAAACACAAAACTGATGTAATCACGTACATCTGCAGGCGAATAACACATTTTAAGCTTTGTTGTGAGCTGATATTTCCGGTCATATTTCATAAACACATTAACTGTCTGGATCTGCAATCTTGGAAGCTCTGCAGGAGCTGAGGCACAAAGAACAGTGCTCAGTTTAACTGTTTAAATTAACAAAATCATGTCGCACAACAACAACAACAACAAAGTCATGAACGGGTGACTTTATACGGTAATAACCAGTTCCAAACTTTGAAGGAATTGGCGAATCATTTCGGCTTATTTTGTGTTGTCTTTGACTAAGCAATAGTAAACATCTTTTATGTAAATATCTTACTCAGAACGTACTAACGAGCTAACATGAGGTTTTGTATGATATATATTATTTTCTCAGGTGCGTTTTTCGGACTGCCATGGTGATTCTGGTATTGCGTTCCACTACGTGTACGTGGAGGGAGAAGTCTTTCCAAACGGTAGCTAGATGTTGCATCTTAAACACTCCTCCAAGACTGCCCAAAATTACCTGAGGATGAACTGGAACCACGGGAGTAATTTAAGACACCTTTTGTCAAGAAAGGGTGACAGAAGCAATCGGAGTGGATAACTTGCCAAAAGCCGCAGAAGATCGGCAAGGCTGGTGAATGACTTAGAGCGATCTTTACTCACGAACTGCGACCCAGCGGGCGATCTCAGTTGATGTCGCAAAACAGACTGAATGGTCGAAGGTATTCTGGATGAAGCAAGTCGACTCGATCATTGTTATTAAACAAATACAATTGTCTAATGAAATGTTTTATTGATACAATTTTGTAATATGAAAAATACTTCTTCTATGTCACTTTTAGTATGTTTTCAAGCGGTCAAGATCTACGGCACAGTGGTATGTAACATTTTGATTATCCATGTAATGTAAGCGCAAAATAATCATAGGTTAACCATGAGCACTACATTAACTGGCAAACTTCTGTTTCTGCTAAAATGTTTAACGATTGACATTCCCATTACATAATGTAGTTTCACAAAAAGTAACTTCCTCAGGCTTACGAACATGTTTACAAAGCAGCTGATTTTACAATTATTAAAGATACTCCACCCCAAAATGAAAATGTCTCGAAACTCTTATGTCATTCCAAAACCTTAAAAGCTTTGTTAGTCAATGAAATTTACAATTTAGATATTTTGGATGAAAACCGGTAGCTTTGCATATGACTGACCAAATAAATAACACTATCAGAGTAAGAAGCGTATGAAGAACAATTGTCGAATAAAATCTTTGTAGTGGTTAACCATAATTTTCAGCTACAAAAAGCTACTTTTGAATGTCAAAAGCAAAAAATGACAATGACTTTCAAGCGACTAAACCTTATTATTTACTTGGCGATTAACAGAAAGTCAAAACTGATTTCATCAAAAATAACCCACAGAGGTATGTCGAGCGATGAACTGCGGTTGAAAGACATGAAACGAAATGCTTTGTGTAACATTTTATTTTGAGTGGAATAACCTATAAAAGGCCGCTGGCTATTCATGCTAACAACAAAATTACACAAGCGATGAAATGAAAGAAAGAAGAAAAATAACTGCATGAAAAAGAGAGACTGACGTGTTATTATGACTTGAAGGCGTGAGAAGATTTATGCTGAATTACAATTTAACAATAATAATAATAATAATAATAATAATAATAATGAAAATTGAACACTAAAACAGAGGTATCCAAACTCAAATTCTGAAGACAAAATTAAAAGGTATTGTCGAAGGCCAGATATTTTTATTAATTTATTTGTTTTTGTATCTTTGAAATACTTAAACTAACTGTGATAACCATCTCATATATTTACAATTGATTTTTGCTTAAATACTGAGCCGAACAGTTTGAAAATAATAAAGCAAAAAGGCGAAATTGTGAGCTTCTATATCTTTAACTTTATTCATTTATTAGCAACCTAAATCTTTCATCACGAACCATCAAAGGCAACACCTAAAATATCTCTTTCAACTTTTAGACAACACCATCGATAAATAAAATAATATTTATCCATTTTTAATAATAAAAAATTGAGACACATACGCCGGCAGTATCCGGCGGCATTCAACAATCCGTTGAACGAATCGACGCTCGCTGAAAAATGCTGCGCAACGACGTTGAACTATCGAAACTCTTCTCGCTACTGGATTCATGTTTTTAGATTACGAGCAATATCGCCGGGCAGAAGATGCCTCTTCTATCTTAGCAACGCTAAGCGCCAACTTCACTGCTCCCACATCGGAGCTTTCCGCCCGACACCGGCTGCTCTCCCTGATGGCGGCGGCGTAGGTGTCGCAGCGTTTGACGCTCGAACAAAAATGTTTTATTTTAAAGGACTTCGCTCTGTGCAGCTGACGACTTGCCCGCATACCTGGATGGCGGCGTTCAATGTTGAGCGAAGTTCGGGCTGCTCGATACATGTTGGGCTCATCTCGAGGGCTGATTTATTGTGTCTTAACAAGAGCATCTGAAGCTGAAAATTACACTGCACTGCTACCTGCAACTCACCTGGTGCTCCCCTGCTGCTGCCTGGTTCTGCCTGCTAATTCTGGACCTGCACCTGCCTGCCTGCCTGCTAATTTCTCTACACCTGCCACCACACTGGTTACCACCCTTTACTGCTCTGTTCTCTCTACTACACTGATTACACTCTTTACAGTTCTATACTACAGTATACTACCTCTAGTTTTACTGCCATTCAGTTGCCTGAATTCTCTGAATTCTGCTCTGCCTGTTCTCTGCACCATTACACCAGACACACACGAACACTTTTAGTACCTACTGCACAGACACTCACCTGAACACACCTGCACACACAGACACCTGACACACAGACGCACACACACACGAACACTGACACACGCCACACACACACACACACACACACACACACACAGACACGCACACCTCTATGAGCAGTAATGTAAAAGTGAACAAGAAGGTGTTTGTCTGAAACAGACAAAAACAATATCTATAATTCTAATAGTGTTTCAATATTGCTCAACTGCATGATCTTCTACTGACTTTGACTGACTATGTCTTTTAGTGTTAGTAGAATAACAGAGACAAAAATATGAACAATTATCATTATAATTTATGTTAAAATTATAATCATTCATATTTTGATTTGAATAAATATTAGTTTTTATGGAATAATATTGTAATATTAATATATTAATATTAATAATAATTTATATATACTTTTTATTTTAGTCATCATTATTATTATTATTATTATTATTATTATTATTATTGTTATTTTATTATTAAATAATTATTTAGTAGTTTTTATTTAATTTGTCATTATTTATTATTGTAACAATTAGCCTGTGATTTAACAATAATATTTAAAATAACGATTGTTTTTCTTCAATATTATGACAATTAAAATTAGTAAAAATAATAATATAAACTTTATTTCGTATCATTTTTATTTATTATTACATTTTATTGAAAATGAAATATTGCAACAATATACAACAATATATTTTAGTTTTATGATGAAATAATAGTAATTACTACTAACCATATGTTGTTTACATTATAAAGTTGACATTATGTAATAGTAAAATAATCATTTTACATTAATAATAAATATAACACAAGAAACTATATGATATTATGTTATTATTTTTATTTTATTTGACTGTATTCGAATAAACCAATGTCTGTTCTTAAATATTTATACAATATAACATATTTTTATTAATTTATTTTTCATTAAAATACATGTCATTTTATTATTATTATAAAATAATGGCACATTATTATTGATATACATTTAATATTGATATTATTTCTTTTAGTATTTCAATTATTGAAATAAGCTGAAGTAATGTTTGCATTATATCTAAATTAATAACTTGTTTGCATCCAAGACAAACAAATTGAAACAGATAGCAGAATTTTGTGTATAATGTGCTGTATTTGACCCAAATATATTCTGGCAACTCTCTCATGAAAAGCTGCTCACAACACTGTCATTACAACATATTTTATTAAATGCTGTGATGACTTGTATTTTGCTGTCAGCTAATTTCAGTCTGCGTGTATTCATGATACAAACTTCAATTGAGTGTCTCAGTTGTTCTTATTATTTCTAATTAAACTGTAATATAAATATGAACTTGCCACACACACAATTACACACACTACACACACACACACACACACATACCACACACTCCTCACACAGACACACACACACACTCACACACACACACACACACACACACACACACACACACACACACACACACACACTCACGCACACACACACACACACATACACTCCTACCACACACACACACACACACACACACACACACATACTCACATACACTCACACACACACACACACACACATATGTGTTGTTGTGTTACCATGCTCTACCTGCTCAGGTAAGTATTTTACAGATCAACACAACATTCTGTCTGAGAAGAGAAGCAAAGAAGCAACAATGTGTCAATCTTTCAATCATATCGTCATCAATTTCTTAATGTATCAGTGTGTGAAAGAGAGTGTGTGTGAACGCTGACTGAGAGACTGAGAAGTGGAAATGGACGATATTGAGCTCGGTAATAAATATAAGAAGGTACATCGGCAGGGAAGACTTTGAAGTGAAGAATAACGAGTTTAGATCTAATGTTGGGATTTGTCTGCTCTCCCACGAACCTTACTTCATACGCAATGGGTAGAGACTGTTCTCTGTCAGGCTAAATAAATCAGCGAAGAAGAACAGAGGTATGAGGCTAATGCTACGGAGAGCAGGAGCAACTGTGTGAGTGAGCGCGAGAACTCTGTCTCTTCGCGTCTCCTGACTTTCAATGAACCATCCCACACAGTCCCGGAGCCACATTCACTCGAACTCTGTCTGGGTTCCAGATTTTGTATATATTTCTGAATCATCAATGTTTGATGAAGACGATAATTCTGCAGAAATGCTGAGCTATTGAATCAGCTGGCACAGTAATGGCCATAGTCTCTTCAGGTATTAATACTGCGCTCAACTTTTCTATAGAAGCTGAAATTAACAATTTGTCTAAAAAATAGATATAAAAGAAAAGAATATAAAAAGATACAACTTTCAGCTCAATGTGTAACCAATAGCTGTTCAACAGCTGGCTAATGTGTATAATATAATATAATAATCTGTAATGTGTAATGTGTTTATAACAATGTGTAATTAAAAATAGCAAAAATATGTCATTTAATAAAATGTAAAATAAAAATATAAATTTGTCTTTGATGACTTATTGAAGCTTACCGTATTATTATTATTATTATAAAATACTAATTTGTTCTAATAAAGCAGCTTAGAATACTCAGCGTTATATCTTGATAAGTAACACGAAAGCTACCTCGCAACTTTGTGTCGTACTGAAAGTATAACGTCACTACAAGTTTTAGTCTCCCTACGAAGCAACAAGCATATAAATGCTGCAGAGATTTTGGCACTCAGACAACAAATGAACAGCTAATTGTCATTCTTTCTATAATCTTGCATAAACGTTATTAATATTTCACACTTATATATATATACACATTCACACATACGAGTACATATTTAGAAAATATTTATATGTGCTGCTACATTTATAAATGTCTATTTATAAATATTTTAAATATACACACTATGTATGTGTCTATACATATGCTATATATATAATAAATAAACACAGTACACACATATATAATAGTAGACAAAAAACTTTATTTTGAATAATAATTCATTATTGTAAATACTAATAAATATATATATATATGAGCTTATATAAATATATAATATATTTTCTAGAAATATATATAATGGTACTGTCAAACGACTTAATCATGATGAATACATCAAAAACAAACTTTTAATTATATAACTGCTATGTGTGCATGTAATAATATATTTATTTATATAAACACAAACAAATACGTATATATATTTAAGAAATATTTAATATTTCTATATAATATAGTATAAGAGCTGCTCTGGAAATGCATGTGCATGTAAATATTTTACATTTTGTGTTGAAAATATATATTCATTGACTATAAACATAATAATTATCTTGTATTTACCTTGATACATAAAACATTTATTTTAAGATGAATATTTTATATATATATATATACTGTATATTATTCAAAGAAAATATAAAAAGCCTCAATACAGTACAAGCAAGAATTTTAAAGACATTTTATATCAGGTACGTTGAACATTTAATAATAAGAGAAATCTTTGAAGTAAGAACCAACAATGAACACTTTTAATAATTTGAACTGGATGTACTCTGTGGAGGAAATGAGCTGTGAAGAAGAGCTTATGAATGAAGATATAGCCTGAAGCTTTGGAGTGTTCTTATCTTTCTTTTATTCTGCTATAACGAGCGGATTTTACCTGGATATCATTGCTGATCATTTCTGGCGCCGGTAACGTTGAAGACTTGTGTTAATACGCATTTTACTAACGGCGCAACTCATTTTCTTTAGTTGCAGCTTTAATCTTGCATTCGCACAGGCGTTCGCAAAGTCACATATTTGGGACATTTCCTTTGTTTCGAATGAAAGGAAAGTCATTGATTTCTGTAAATGGCGCGATAATGAAAGCAATGGAAACAACCGGCAATGACCAAACAGCGTAGCTGCGCAGACTGCCTTGCATGGAGTCTTGGTCTGAATGTTTTTGGACAGTGCTCATGGATTTAAATGAATTTTGATGATATCTTTCCTCCAAATAAAGCAATATGAAGTAGGTAGGCACAAAACAACAGATGAACTCTTCTGTATAAGTAATTGTATATAAAGTATTATATTTTGACATTTTAATTGACATTTATTTCATATTAACACATTTGAAGTAGGCACTTTGTTTGTTTGTTTGTGTTATAAGAAAGCAGCTTTGTTACGGTATTGACAGCTTTTCACCAGATAAATTAAATATAATAATTAGGTGAAATATAATATGTCAAATAATAGAAATTCTATAAATAAGGCAATTTTAAATAATTTATTTTATTTATTAGGTAACGCTATTTTTAAATATTGCATGAAGCAGAGTACTACAATTAATGGTCGCACTGCAGCCATTATATGCTGTATATATAGCGTTACGCTCCTTTTATTCAATGACCAGAATGTGCTGTTACTTGTGCGCCTCTAACAATAAAGCGCAAGCGAGCGTCGGTATCTGCGGTTTCAATGCTGACGCAGAGAAGAGTTTTGTTAATCGACCGTGTGTTGAAAAGGACCTGTTGTGGATAACTAGCCTCAGTGGCCAGCCAGCAAGTGTGATGCGTGACCGAATGCGGGAGTATGGCTCGTTGGACGTGCAGTGCAGGCAATTGTGTTGCTTTTATGACCAACGAGAAGACCATATGCAGCGAATGCGCATTCTAAGACGAGGTATGTGCAGATGCGATCGCGAGGACCAGAAGGCTTAAGTGAGCGTTCCGCTGAAGGCGCATGAAAACAACAAAAAGCAGACGAACGCCTAACCGCTGGTCACGATTTAGACGCAGAGGCTGCTTTGGCTCCGCTGTTGATGCGACTGGAGACCAAATCGTGATCGCGCGGATAGTGAAGTGTCAACAGGCGAACGACACGTTCGCTTGAAGACCATCGATAACACGTTTGTCGTCGTGCCGGCGGAATGCGCTTCGCGTTCAGAGCAAACTGCCGCTGCCGCTAAAACCACGCCAGCACATTTACAGTTATACAATATTGAAGAAGTCACCAGTCAACTGCTAGCTGTTCTTTGTACCGACTGACAAACTCTGTGTGTGTAATAATATGTTATCTTCTGCTTTTATGTTAAATTAATTTCAATAAACTATGTATTAAATAAAACACAAAAAACAACAATTAATGTTTAGCTAATAATACAAAGAATAATGTGCATTTAAGTATGATTTATATTCTTTTTTTATTTCTTAATTTGTTGATAATTCATGATAATTCTTTATTGTGAGACAAAACTATCCCAAATAATCATATTATATGAATGGCCCACTTGTGTGTATTAACATATATATAAGTAATATATGTATAATATTTTATATATATATATATATATATATATACACTTTTGATTTTATATAATTTTGGAGTCCCAAATGATGAGAAGAAGCTTCTTGTCTGAAACTGGAGGCTTGACCTGGGGAGCATCACTCCTCTGGATGCTTCTGTTCTGGAACTATAAAGACTGCGGCAAGCTTTCCGGGCCCGCATTGTTTCGCCTGTCTGGATGTCAGCCTGGCATCTGGGCGCCGCCTGCAAACACTCTAGATGACCAGCCGCCTGCAAGCCTTTTCCCCAGATGATAAGCCTGCCCAGAGCAGACCTACAATGGCCCTTGCGAGCCGCTTTTCTGAATGGTGCCGCCTGCCCGAAACGCTTTCCCAGATAATCGCCCCGCATCTGAGCCCTTTCAAGATGTGCCGCTCTTTGGCCTTTCAGATAGTGCCTGCGAGCACTCTAGATGATATGCGAAAGCTACAGATAACCGCCTGCCAGAGACAACTAGATGAATAGCCTGGCTGCTCTAGATATTACTTCGCGTATGAAGCACTCTAGATGACCAGCCATGCAGAAGCATCTTCTGTACCATATACCAGCTGCAAAGAATGGATGCCGCCTGAAACGCTCCCCAGATGGTGCCTGCTGAGGCTGCTACAGATGATAGCCGCCTGCAAACTTCCATCTTCGCCCTGCACCAGAGCTGCTAGATGTAGCGCCTGCTAAGCGCCAGACCTCTGAGTGTTTTGCCTGTGAGGCCTTTCTATGCATGCCCAGAACAGCAAATGATGGCCGCATGTGACACGCTCTAGATGACCACGCCTGCAAACATTTCCCCAGACATGCGGCCTTTCCAAAATGGATGCCGCTCTTACTGTTCCAGATGGATGCCTGCTGCAGGCACTCCCAGATGATGGCGCCTGCTGAGCTGCTCCCCAGATGATCAGCCGCCTGCTGAGCCTTTCTAGATGATAGCGTACATGAGCAACTCACGAAGATGATAAGCACTTTGCTGTATTTACTTCCCCCAGATGATAGCCATATCTGAGCCTGGATAACAGCCTGTAAACAGACTACAGTGAGCCACTTGCCCAGGCCGCTTCTGGGTGATGGCCGCCTACTGAGCCGCTCTGAATGATGGCCAGCCTGTAGGCTGCTCCCAGATGATGGCGCGTGTGAGCGCTACAGATGATGTGCATGCCCAGGCAGCTTCACAGATGACTGCCGCCTGTGAACCGCTTTCCAAATGTGAACCACTCAGATGGATGCCACCTGCTGTTTGCTAGATGTGCGCCGCCTGCTAGGCAGCTTCCCCAGATGATGCCATGTGAGCTTGCTACAGATGATAAGCGCCTGCCCAGCTTTCTAATGACAGCGTACTAACTGAACCAACTAGACATGTACGCGAAGCTTACTCTGGGCGACAGCACGCCCAGCTGGTCGCACGCCTGTAGAGCAGCTGCCTAGATAGTGCCTGACAGAAACACTTCCCAGATGACGCCATGCCGAGCTGCTCCAGGTGGTGGCCATGCCCAGAGCCGCCTCTAACCGCCTGCCAGCCATTCCCAGATGACCGCCTGCCCAGGCATTTTGGGCAACTTGACGACGGCTTTGTGTTTGCGTAAACGCTCTGAAATGATGCCAGCCTGCAGGCTGCTTCCCAGATGGTGCCATGCCCAGAGCAGCTACAGATGATATACAACCGCCTGAGCCGTTTCCCAGAGATGACGCCTGCCCAGGCGGACCCTACAGATGACAGCCTGCCCGAAACCGTTTCTGAATAACACCTGCCCGAAACGATCCCCAAGATTGGTAGCCAGCCTTGAGCAGCTCTGGACTGGCCGCCTGCGACCATTTCAGATGGATTGCGCCTTAAGCTCCCAAATGGATGCCACTAACGGGCGCTAAGATGAAAGTGCCATATGACGGCTACAGATGGCGCCGCACTCTTGAGCAACTACGAAACGATATGCTGCCCGGGCTTTTCCACTCTAGATGATGCTTATCTGCCCGGAGCTTAGATAACCACCTGCTGAAACGTTTTCTAGATGGCATACTGCTTGGAGCAAACTCCCAGACGATGGTGCGCCTCTCTTGGAAGAAACCAGCGTCTAGATGGATGCATCTCATAGTAGCATATAGCAAGCCGTTTCTAAAGATGGCCGCCTGCCAGGCATGAACAGATGACATGCCCAGGCAGATAGACAACCTGCCCCAGGCTGATCTGAATGGACCCTGCCCGGGCCGGCACCCAGATGAGTCGCGCCTGCTGAAACCGTTTCCTAGATGACAGCTGCCCAGGCGGGCTCACTGGGCCAGCCGTACCACTTGGGCGCCCAGATGGTGCCGCCTGCCCGGGCCGCGATCCCCCAGATGGATGCCATGCCCCCAGAGGCAGCTTCCCCAGATGATAGCCGCGTCTTGGAGCAGCTCCCAAATGGTGGCCGCCTGCTTGGCTGCTCTGCGCCTGCCCAGGCAGCTCCCAGATGGATGCCGCTGCCCGACGCTTTCCCAGATGATGCTTGGCCACTGCCGGCGCTGCAGATGGTGCCATACTGCAAAGCAGCTTCCCCAGATAGTCACGCTTGCCCAGGCGCTGTGGTGCCACGCCTGCCCGTTGTTCCCAGATGGCGTCTGCCCAGGCGTTTCAACGCCTGCCCAGGCCGTTTTCTAGTGGCATGCTGACGCCCGAGATGAATGCGCCTGTAACGGCGATCTGATGCGCTGCCGGCGCGCTAAAATGTTGCGCGTCTTGGGCGGCCTGGGCGCCATGCCGACGCTTTCCCAAACAACTGCGCCTGCCCGGGCGCTCAGACGGATGCCGCCAACGGGCGCTCCAGATGGATGCCACTGCCCGGAGCGGCACAGTGCCAAACGTTTACAACGCCCGGCGTTCTGAGATGACACCTGCCCGAAGCATTTCTGACGCGCGGGCCAGCTGAAATGAATACTTGCATACTGCCGAAACGGCGATCTGAATGGATGCGCCTGCCCGGGCGCTTTCTGAATGCGCCGCGTATGAGCGGCCGAATATTAGCCATGCCCCCAGGCAGCTTCCCAAGCGCAGCCTGCCCAGGCAACCAGATGGATGCCATGCCCAGAGCGGCTTTTGGATGGATGCCGCCTGTAGGCGGCTACAGATGATGAAAGCGCAAACGCTTCCCCCCAGATGATGGCCGCCTGTAGAAGCTGCTCTGGATGATGCCGCCTGCCCAGGCAGCTACAGATGCTTAGCTGACCAGAACGGCTACAGATGATCGCGCCTGCCCAGGCGGCTAGATGGTAGCCATACTGCCAAACGTTTCCCCAAGATGACACGCCTGCTGAAACCGTTTCCCCAGATGGTCGCCATCTCGCCAGGCAACTGAATTAATTGGCGCCTATGACAGCTTCCTAGATAGTGTAGCCTGCGAAACGCTTCCCCAGATATTAGCGGAACTTAGCTTCCCGAGATGTTCAGCGCCTGCTGAACCAACTTCTAGATGTGCCGCCTGCGAGCCGTTCTGGACCGCCTGTGACCGTTTCCCCAGATGGTCGCCCGCCCGACCAGGCAACTCTAGATGATCGCCGCCTGCTGAAACGCTAGATGATGCCTCTTGAAACCGTTCTAGATGGCCGCCTGCCCAGGCCGTTCCCCCAGATGACCGCACCTGCTTGAGCCGTTTCCCAAGATGGCGACTGCCCAGAGCGCTCTGAATGTGCGCCGCCTGCCCAAGCCGCTGGAATAAATCGCGCCTGCCGAAACCACTCCTAAATAGCGCCTGCCAGAGCCTACAGATGACCGCCTGCCCAGGCAGTTTCCCCAAGATGACCGCCTGCTACAGATAACCACGCCTGCCAAACATTCAGATGGCCGCCTGCCAGAGCCAGTCCCAGATAGTCGCCGCCTGCCCAGGCGCTTCCCAAGATAGCCACTTGCACGCCTGCCCCAGAGCAGCTTTCCAAGATGGATGCGCCTGCCCAAACCTTCCCAAAATGGATGCCACCTGCCCAGAACCCTTCAAGATGGTCGCCGCTGCAGGCCGCTTCCCAAGATGGCACCACGCCTGCCACGTGCTTCCAAGATGAGTCGCCTTCCTGAGCCGCTTCCCAAGATGGTGCACGCCTGCCCAGAGCCCTTCCCAGATGGTGCTTGGCACACTAGGCAACTTCCAAGATGAGTGCGCCTGCCAGAGCCGCTTCCCAAGATGAGTGCCTGCCCAGAGCAGTAGATGGTCGCGCCTGCAGAGCAACTTCCCAAGATGGTGCGCGCCTGCCCAGAGCCGCTTCCCAGATAGTGCGCCTGCCCGAGCCCTTCAAGATGGTGGCGCCTGCCCAGGCCGCTTCCCAAGATGATGGCACGCCTGCCCAGAGCCGCTTCCCCAAGATGAGTACGCGCCTGCCCAGAACGCTTCCCAAGATGGCGCGCCTGCCCAGGCCGCCCCAGATAGTAGCGCCTGCCCAGGTACCTTCCCAAGATAGTCGCCGCCTGCCCAGAGCCGCTTCCCAAGATGACCGCCTGCGAGCCGCTTCCAAGATGGCTGCGCCTGCCCACTGCAAAGCCTCCAGTGCCAGCGCCTGCGTCGCCTCAGTGCCCGCGCCTCGTACAAAGCCTCAATGCCGCCTCGTACAAAGCATCAGTGCCAGCGCCCCTGCGTGCAGCCTCCAGTGCCCGCGCCTCGTGCCGCCTCCAGTTAACCCACCCTCCACCTAGCTGCGTTGTCAAAGGATCCCAGCAGCCCCTGCACTCATCCTCTGCCTCCACCTGGGCTCGCCATGGTCTGCCAGTCTCCATCGCCGCGAGGTGAAGGATCCCTCCTTTGCATTCCCCATCCCCGCTACCCCCGTCCCACTCTCTCTCTCTGTCTCTCTCTCTCTGTCTCTGTCTCTCTCTCTCTCTCTACTCTTCCGGTGTATGGTGTGGTAGTGCTGTGAGTCTGCCCGGGTGGAGTAGGTGTGGAGTGTTGTGAGTGAAACTCTTTTCTTTTTTTTTTCTTTTCTGTCTATCTCTGTCTGTATGAATTAGCGGTAGTCTTTGCTGGTTTCGGGCACGTGCTCTTCACTCCTGAGAGGCATGTCGCGATTTAAACTCACTCCACGCGGCGCCACGCTGCGAAGGTGGCGTCAGCGGTAGTGTGGAGGAGCTTGCCTGGCAGTGGGCAGGTATGTTCAAAAATGAGGATGTTAGATACATAAACACTTGACTAACCATGGCACAAGGTTTTGTTTGAAAATAACTTTGTTGTTTTCTTTTTTATTTTTCCAGTCACGGAAGGTGGAGTTTCTTAGTCTGTAAAACAAGAAGGTGTATTAACAAATGACATTTGAGTAATTAAGTTATAGTTTTCTTTGTCTTACCTTTCCCTTTGGTGCTTCCTAGTAGGAGGAGCCACGACCGCAACAGGAAGCCCTATTTATTCCATCAATGGAAGGAGGAGTCTGACTCACACCCATGTGGATATTGTTTTTCTTTTGTATGTCTTTGGACAAATGTTTTGTATAGGAAAAGTAGAAAACAGTTTAAGATGTCAATGGGGTTGTTTGTAACATCAATGTGTATGTCTTTTTCAGTATGATTTTAGAAGAAACTGTAGGATTGGAGCCTGTTGAATTTGAGAGGTGCCTCACCTGCAAGGCCTGGCACTATTGTTCCAAGAGAGGAGACAGATGGGATGTTTAGTTGGAGTAGTAGCCAACCTTTCTCCTGATTCCCTTGTTAAGTGCAAGCCTTGATATGAATTTTGTTGTTTTGATTTATTTTGTACTTTGTTTTTCTGGTTTCTATTTTCTTCTTGGAAAATCATTTCTATGCTGAATGCACTTTTGGAGCTGTGAATTAAATCCATTTTTTTTCTCTTGAAACCTCAGAGTTCTGTGCGTGATTTACTGCCCATTCACTGCTATGATCAACGGCCATCATCACAAATGGTGTCAGAAGTGGGATGCGGCGTCTCTAATGGCTAACAGTGGGCAGTAGACAATGTTAACTGGAAGTTTCAAGATGGCTGCCAAAGGCCCTGCTGTGCCTCAGCGAGTTACAAGAGCCCATCAGTACTGTTCTCAGAGGAGGAGGATCACGGTGGAAGCTGTTAACGCTGTGGAAATGGATTTGGGTGTTGGTGCACATGAAGAGGCTGAATTAGACCAGTCTGCTAAGCGGCGAATGTTCAAGAAGTGGACACTGAACCGGTGAGTACGATCCAAAATGGTGAAGGTTAGTACCCCTCGAGATAAAGCAGACCTCATGCTGATTGAAGAAGACTTTTTGACTGAAATGAGACAATTTATGCAACAACAACAAAGAAATAGAGAGAATTTTGTTTGATGAGTTGCATCACTTAAAGACCACAATACTCACAAAGCCCAGGGGTGAATGGGGATTTGATGAACAGAACAGTCAACAAACCCATCATCATTCCCTGCCATCGCCAAGGACCTTCTTACCATCGTTGGGTGCAGTTGCGTCACCCGCATTGTCTGCAGCTCCAGCCCAACCCATGCCAGGTCTACAAGCAACGAGCCAGGTACCACATCCCCCTTTTCGTCGATATCATGAGCCTCGAATTCCCGAATTCGTAGAGGGTGAAGATGTGGAGAGTTTCTTTGTTCGATTTGAGCGTATAGCAAGAACTTGGGGGTGGCCAACAGATGAGTGGGCGGCTCGAGTGGTTACTCTGTTGACAGACAAGGCTTTGGGCGTATGCGGGGAATGGATGAGCAGAGAGCTGGTAACTACGAGGACATCAAGGCAGCGGTACTAGCCAAGTATAATGTGACGGAGGAGACTTATCGGCTGCGTTTCAGAGGCCTAACCATACCATCTGGGGAATCGGTGAGAGAGACATACACTCGAATAAAGGCCTGTATAAAAGATGGATGCGACCGGAGACAAAGACCAAAGATCAAATTGCAGAGACCATCATTCTAGAACAATACCTTCGGATGCTTCGTCCAGATGTAAGGGTTTGGGTGAAAGAACCTCAGACTGGTGAGGAAGCAGCGAGATTGGCGGAGAGGTATATTGCAGCACACCGGGAACCACCGCCCAGGACTAATAAAGTTACTGTGGGTAGGGGTAAACTGAGGAGACCAGTGATAGCACTGCAGTGCTCGGGGAAGGAAGCCTCCTGTTGCTGCGGGGGTCTTTGATTTGTTTTTATTGTCAACAACCTGGTCATAAAAGGCCTCTTTCTGTCCCCTAAGAAAATCTAAGGTAACCAGTTTGTGTTATGTACCCAGAAATGACCTGTCAGGTGAATTATTGACCCAACCTGAAAAGCATAGACATGTGATACCTGTAACAGTAAGCGGCCAGTCAGCTCAGGCACTAGTAGACACAGGAAGTACCCAAACATTGGTGAAGCCTCATTTATTGAGGGCATAATGATGAATTTTGGAAACAATTTGTCTGGGATGTGTTCACGGGAAGAAAAAGTTTACCCAACTGCTGATGCAACTATAGTTGTAGATGATCAAGCATATTTGCTGAGGGTGGGTGTGGTTGAAAAACTAGCCTATGATGTGGTGCTAGGTGAAGATTTTCCCCTTTTACTTGACCTAATCAATGTATCCTCCAAACCTTGTGCTGTAGTCACACGATCACAGAGCAAGGGTTTACAGCCACTCCCTGAGGCTCATCCAGATTTGTTTGGTTCTGGGGTAAGGTTAAGAAGAGTAAGAGAGTCTGGAGACAGGAAAAACATAGGGGTAAAAGTAAGAGCCTGGAAAACATACCAGATTTCCTGGTCCTGGTCCAGATTTGATTGAACCTCAATGGCAGGTCCCTGACAATTTTAGAGAATTGCAAAAATCAGATGACACTTTACAATCACTGTTTAAGAAAATCTGTGAGATTGATGGTAAGAGGTGGAGTACCAAAATTAGGTGGAGATCGATATATCTTAAAGACAATCTTTTGTATTATACAGACACAGAAAACCCCAGACTAGTTATTCCCAGTAACCTTGAAAATGATTTTGCATTTGGGCCATACTATACCTTGGTCAGGGCACTTAGGCGGCTACAAAACCTATGAGCGTATTGCCAACGATTCTATTGGCCTAAATTGTACCAGGATGTACAAGAGTATTGTGAGACCTGTGCTGAATGTCAGAAAGTAGCTCCTGTATGCAAAACAGACAAAAGCTACCTTCAGCCTTTACCCATTATAGGTACCCCTTTTGATCGCATAGGTATGGACATTATTGGGCCCTTGGTAAAAGTAGCTCTGGGAACCAATTTGGCACAGTAATCTGTGATTCGCCACTAGGTACCCTGAAGTGTATCTCTCTGCGATCTATACAGGCTAAACACATTGTGAAGTGCTTGGTTGACTTAATTTCAAGGGTGGGAGTACCTTCCGAAATTATCACAGATCAGGGAACCAATTTTATGTCCAAAGTGATGGCATTAATGTACAAACAACTGGGGATAAAGGGTATTAGAACAACACCATTTCACCCCCAAACGGATGGCTTAGTAGAACGTTTTAACAGTACTTTGAAAAACATGTTAAAAAAGTTTGTGGATGAAACTGGTAGAGATTGGGATAAATGGATCCCTTTCCTTTTGTTTGCATATAGAGAAGTTCCTCAATGTTCCACTGGATTCTCCCCTTTTGAATTGTTGTATGGCAGGCAAGTTCGAGGGCCCCTGGACATGCTCAAGGAGGGATGGACCGCAGCGGAGCCAGCCCAGTGGAGTGTAGCATCCTATATTTTGCAGATGAGGGACAAACTGAGAAGTTCCGACAAGAGGCTCAAGAGAACCTGCAAATGGCCCAAAAGAAACAGAAGGTATGGTATGACAAACATGCCAGAGAAAAGACTTGTCCCCTGGGGAAAAAGTTCTAGTATTGTTACCTTCTGGTACTTGCAAGTTACTAGCCAAGTGGCAAGGACCCTATGTGGTAAATCGGCGTTTGGGCCCTGTAACATATGAGATTTTGTGTCCTGAAAGGAAACATCCTAAGCAGATCCTACATGCCAATTTGCTTAGAAAGTTCAAGGAAAGGTTACCGGAATCTGAGAAACAAGTGACTATGTTGGTGCGGAGGCGGTGGATGACAGAAGTAGATGAGGTGGAGATGGAACCAATTCGACCCTCAGAGGGAAAATCCAGCCCTCTATGCACATCTGAGTAATCTGGAACAACAACAGCTCATGAAGGTATGTCAGTCTTTTCCAACGTTGTTTCAAGAAAGACCAGGGTTGACAGCGGCTATCACCCATAATATCATCTTAAAAGATCCTACCCCAGTTCGTCAGAAACCCTATAGAGTTCCTGAAAGATGGTCGAGAAACTGAAGACTGAAGTCAAGATGATGCTAGAGATGGGAATCATCGAACCCTCACAGAGTGAATGGTCAAGTCCAATCCTTCTGGTCCCCAAGAAGGACGGTGGAAGTAAGATTTTGTACAGACTTTAGAAAGCTCAATAGTGTGTCCTGCTTCGACTCATACCCAATGCCCGCATAGATGAACTCATAGAACGATTGGGTAAAGCACATTATATGACCACCCTCGATTTGTGTAAGGGGTATTGGCAAGTGCCACTCAAACCTTCTTGCAGGCCATATACTGCTTTCCGTCGCCCTACAGGGTTATATCAGTATCACGGTAATGCCATTTTGGGTTACATGGAGCTCAGCCACCTTCCAGAGGCTTATGGATGGAATACTTGCTGGATGTGACCAGTATGCGACAGCATACTTGGATGATGTAGTGATCTATAGTCAAACATGGCCAGAACACCTAGATCATCTTAGTGATGTCTTACAAAGACTTCAAAAGCTGGACTTACTATTAATTCGGCTAAATGCTCATGGGCTCAATCGGAGTAAAGTATCTGGGATACCTCCTTGGTCATAGTCGAATTAAGCCACAAGTGGGAAAAGCTTAGAGCCATCCAAAATATCCCTAGACCACAAACAAAAAAGCAAGTAAGATCATTTTTGGGTTTAATTGGGTGGTATCGCAGATTTATCCCCATTTTTCATCTTTGGCTACCCCATTAACAGATCTGACGAAAAGGAGTCCTTCCAAGTTCCACTGGACCAGGAGTGTGAAGAAGCTTTGTAGCACTCAAAGACTTAATATGTCAAGACCCCATTCTGCAGAGTCCTGACTTTTCAAAAAGGTTTCTTGTACAGGTGGATGCTTCAGATGTTGGCGAGGAGCAGTTTTGGCCCAAGGAGAGACTGGAAGTGAGCGACCAGTGTTATTCCTGAGCAGAAAGCTCTTTGAGAGAGCGGAAGTATTCCACTGTGGAGAAAGAAGGATTGGCGATTAAATGGGCTGTGGACTCACTACAGTACTATCTGCTTGGAAGAGAATCACATTGCAAACAGACCATCGAGCATTAAAGTGGATGCAATCCATGCAAAACAGTAACACTAGAATACTGCGCTGGTGTCTGGCTTTGCAACCCTATAAGTTCGCAATTGAGCATTGTCCAGGTAAAAAGAATCTTATAGCAGATTACTTATCACGTTTACCTAACTAATTCAGTCCAGAGGGGGAAAAAGGGAGAAATGTGATGAAGTAAGGATGTTAGATACATAAACATGACTAACCATAGCACAAGGTTTTGTTTGAAATAACTTTATTTGTTTCTTTTTATTTTTCCAGTCACACGGAAGGTGCACATTCCAGTGTGACTTATGTTTTTAGTGGTGGTTTCTTAGTCTGTAAAACAAAGAAAATTGTATTAACAAATGACATTTGAGTAATTAAGTTATGGTTTTCTTTGTCTTACCTTTCCCTTTGGTGCTTCCTAGTAGGAGGGGCCGGCCCGCAACAGGAAGCCCTATTTATTCCATCAATGGAAAGGGAGGAGTCTGTTCCACACCCATGTGGATATTGTTTTTCTTTTGTATGTCTTTTTGGACAAATGTTTGTATAGGGGAAAAGTGAAAACAGTTTAAGATGTCAATGGGGTTGTTTGTATCATCAATGTGTGTCTTTTCAGTAGCAGTTTTAGAAGAAACTGTGGGATTGGGCTATTTGAATTTAGGGAGGTGCATCACCTATAAAAGGCTAACTATTGTTCCAAGAGGGGAAGACAGATGGGATGTTTAGTTGGAGTAGTAGCCAACCTTTCTCTGATTCCCTTGTTAAGTGCAAGCCTTGATATGAATTTTGTTGTTTTGATTTATTTTTGTACTTTGTTTTCTGGTTTCTATTTTCTTCTTGAAAATCATTTCTATGCTGAATGCACTTTTGGAGCTGTGAATTAAATCCATTTTTTTTTCTCTTGAAACCTCAGAGTTCTGTGCGTGATTTACTGCCCATTCACTGCTATGATCAAGCGGCCATCATCACACAAATGATTTGTAATTGGTGCGCCGGGTTCTCATTGTTTCATTTCGTCACATTAGATCCAGTCCTCTTGCGATGCTGTCTTTTGTTTTCTTAAGTTCATCCATGATGTTCTGTAACTGATTAATTACTTTTCTCATTTTGACGATGAATGTCCCAGCTTTCGACTTCATCTCCCTTTCACTTATTTGGTGATTTCTTGCTAGTTTGTCCATGTCATCGAGTGCCTTGGTGTCTTCAAGAACCGAGAGAATGTCAAGCACGAGGCCAATCGCAGCAAAACTCCCGTAAGAGCTGCAGTCAAAGCGCACTGTTTTAGACATCTGTCCAGCCACTTCACCGATGTCACCTATCCGAATGATGCGTAATATTTCACCACATTTCATAATATAACAGATATCACCATCTGGCGTATTAAGGTCTTTCAGTATTTCAGGTTTTTTTGAGAAAACTATGCAATGCCAGTATGATCTCCTGGAGTTCAGGGTAATGTCTGTCGTAGAGTTCATTGAAGAGACGAACACTATCAGATCTAAAGAGAATGTAAAAATGAAGAATCGATTATTATATATCACACAATTTGAAATATAAATGATTTATGAATGGTAATTGTTGTTTCTTTAGTTCATTTATACTACACAATAGAATAATCCAATTTGTCTTTAAACAACCAATTAATCTGGGCCATACTGGCCAATTCTCTTACATATTGGGAGGTATATTCAAGCTATTGCCCGTCGCCGAGATTGGGCGATGCCATTGTTGCTGTGGTTAAGAAAACACAAGTGAATATACTATCATTTATTATACTTTCATGCAACTACTTGACAAAAAACAAATCTTAGTTTGTATTCACACCAAGAAAGTACGCTTGTCCACTTGCTTTGGTCCGGACCAAATACAATCTTTATTTTTTTGGTATGGTGCGGTTCGCTTTCACACTGACATTGTGGAATGTTGGACTTGTGAACTACTATTTGCCTTGACCTCTCGGTCCCTTACACAATTGAGGACTTTATTGATATCCAGAGAAAAACAACCCATAATTAAATCAAATATATAAAACTTAACAGACCAGGAGCACATTCATCATCAGTGGCATGGCAGAGACTGCTTTCACTCAAGTGAATTCGGCTTATAAAGAAGCAGGTAAAACCATTGCTAATTACACAGGGGAGGAAACAAACAATTAAACTTAACCAAACCCATATTATAATATAAATAAGTGGTTTAACAAATAAACATTTATAAACAAACCACAAATAAACTCAAACAACAAAATTATCCTTACGAAACAAACAAATTAAATCAAACAGAAAAATAGTCCATTTCAGATCTCCCCAGGTCCGCTCCGTAGTTGGTTTGGTCAGGTTATAAAACCCAGTCATACCCAAGAATTAAAATTTTATTTGTCACATACATGGTACGACATGCAGGGAAATGTTCTTTACAACCGTCCAGCATCAAAATAGAAAACAAAATTTAAATGTATATATAAACATAAAAAATATGTATAAAAAAAGTGTGCAAAGTAGAATATAAAAAAATAAAATAAAAAAAGTATAGAATATGAATATAAAGTATAAGATATAAAGTGTAAAGTGGCTGTGCAAATGTCCAAATGTAAGTGGCGAGTATCTGGGGAAAGAGAGGGTGAACATGGGAATCCCGGTGATTAGGTGCTGGGTGTTCTCTGGTTCAGACTCCGAATGGCCTGCGGGAAGAAGCTCCTCATCATTCTCTCTGTGTTTGCCTTCAGGAGCAGCGCTTTCCTGAACGCAGCAGAGAAAAGAGTCCATTGTTGGGATGGCTGAGGTCTTCCACGATCTTCCTGGCGCTCCCCCAGCAGTCTCATCTCCTGGTAAACTCAATACAAAGAAACGTTTGTTAACAAAAGATAAAATTGGGAAAAGGTGTGCACTGTAACTAATTTATGGGCCCTATAAATCAGTGGCACATGCAAAATAAACTAAATAAAGAAATTCGAAATTTAAATGCAGTGTGTGTGTGATTACTACAACTAAACCAGTGTAAAAAGTGCCTAAAACGAGAATGAATATATATATGTGTGTGAGCACTGTGCTGATGTTGTGTTTGTTTGCGCCGACGCCTCAGGCCGTCACAATCTTATTCGGGACAGTACTAAATAATATTGTCTTATTTTGTTAAGATTTTTCACAGATTCTGCAAAGGGTGCCCAAACTTTTGCATACCACTGTACAATGATATAAAGCAGTCACTTTAGAAAAATCTACAAATGATTTGATAAATTTATATGCGCTTTTGAACACTTTTTGCTGAAATATATCTGATATTCAGATTCTCAAACACATGTAAATGTATTTAGTCATTTCATCGTTTTTATCTTATAGCAACTACATATAAATGATGTTTAGCGTCAGAGGACGTGTGAGCGCTTCCGGTGGCTCAACAGGTCTATCTGATCTCCTCTTCCTTCCCACGCGGGATACTGACCACACTACTATTTTACTACTACTAATCAGTCAATCCGTCCGAACTTCGCACACAGCGTATTCAGACTGAAAAACCGCTAACTCTCACTCGCTGTCCACGAGCAAACGAATAATGGAAAAATAAATAAATCAAACTCAAACGCTTCTACGAGAGTTTTAACGTTAACTAGATGATTAAATAATAAATCAGTAGATGTCGATTCGAATCTACCTGCTTCTCTCACTCGCTCCTCTGTTCTGTTCCTTCTCGTTCTCGGATTTCGTTTTTATATCCCCCTCCCCAAACCAATCAAGTATGCCTAACCTATAAAGAAGGCGGGCATTAACCAATTAACCTCCAATCAACAGCAATCAACCAAACGTGCTGTTGAAAACCACGTTTTGCTCAAGTACACCTCAACCGATCCTTAGCGCTTTGCCCTAGACCTTAAAGGGACATGTACTTATATAAAAACTTTTTACAGGCTTCATAATACACATTTAAAAATATGCATATAGACAAAAATAGGGTTCTGTTAACTAAATTTTAACAACCCTTACAGGGGTTACAGCTATAAACAAATTTCGGGAGGAGCACGCACTGATAATTAACGCGGCTGGCATCTCGTTTCCTAATCACGCAATTATCCAACCAGAGCAAGAGAAGCCTACTATAAATTCGCACAAGCCTCTTACCTCGATATCTCGTAGACATCTTATAGACGTTCCTGAGATGTACGTGTGCTATCAGAGGCAAGTTTTTGAACATGTAAGCTTTTCTCGCTGTTCTAAATGATGACGATCTGTGCTGTTTTACATGACGTTAATTAGGAGAACCAGAGTAGAGAGCTGACACCATTCATTTACGCAGTTCATGATCATTTACGATTAATAGGTTTCACACCCACGTTTTCTCTTCAGTCTATAAATCACTCGTACGCATATTCTCAAAATGATCACAAGATCATTGAGGCCCCAGATAATTCATTCATAGCATTACAGCGGAAAAGACCATTTATAAGGGAAAGAGTACCTTGTAAGAATAGGCCTTAACGCTTTTTAAAGAGACATATCTGGACACATCTATATTTTTTAACTTGAGTCAACGAATAATAATTTGTTTGTAATTTACAGTAAAGAAATCCACACTGTAGACTTTCTAACGATGACACTGGACGAGCTTTGTGTTTATACATCCCTGTCATTATATTCTTCTACTTTATACTGTTCAGTGCTTTGATGCAACCTGTGTTGTTAAAAGCGCTATATAAATAAAAATGATTGATTGATTGATTGATTGATTGATTGTTTAATGTGCATGCGCTGGCCTTTGCCTAATTCGTCAAAAGAAAAATTAATTACTTGAGCTCTTTATGGTAAATATTTAGATTGAAGTTGAGTTGTCGCTCACTTGCAATGAAATCAGTTAATGTTGCCCTTTCAAAGCGGCTCCCGCCTTCTGAATGTTTGCCATAATTACCGCATCTTTCAGCTTCTGCGAACCATGCAAAGCAAAAGGCTAACAGGCACGCAAAGAAGTACAGTTCCTAATGCAGGTGTGAGTTATCGTCATCTATTTTGGAGTGATTGCAATGTATTCTAAATATTGACTTGTTCTGTCAACCAGCGTGATTTCTGGACAAGTCATTCTCAAGTTTATAACAAGTTTAAATGAGCATGAGCGCAGTTGATGCAACGCTTCGAGTTTGATGGTACAATAAAATAACGAATTGTGATAATAAATTGTATTTTACACAATAAACTACAGAATGTTTTGAATGTGATGCTACTGTACTGTATTCCATTATCTATGCTAAGCTATGCTACAATCGCTATTGCCAGACCCAGAGATCAGGTGAATAGATTCGAAAAAGGTAAAACTCAACTTATTAACTCTGGTGGAATTGGAGGATAAGCCTAGAGCGTTCCTTTGAATATGACAAATGTGTGTTGGTATTGAAAGAAATGATCAATTTTTCATTTAAAGCTAGTTTGCTGTTGATCACTCTTGATGTCACGTCCAGCTTGGTTCAGCTCAAGCAGTATCTTTCGGGCTGGGAATCGATTCAAAAAAGAGTCGATTCCGAGGCACTGGAATTGATTCCATCGAGGGCTAATTACAGCTGCCGTCATATGAAGTCTTGTGAGGGATGTTTATTACAGACGAACATACTTTATTCATTGAACACCTACTTAGTCTTAGTCTCATAGAAAGGCTTGGAGGGGTCCGGACAATTTTTAATATAACTCAGATTGGATTCATCTGAAAGAAGAAGTCACATACATCTAGGATGATTCAAAGGTGAGTAAAACATACTCGCGTCCTACCACAAAAAAAAAAAAATTTTAATAAAAACATTTCTACAATATTGAACCTGTTGACTCGCACCAGGACTTCAGCGTGCTGAGAAACTCTTTGTCTGCACGTGTGATTGTGGGATAATGTTTTAACTTAATAGTTATGCAGTAAGAGTTCAATTTTCGCCTATGAAGATAGAGAAAAAATTGTGCCAAAAAAACTTGTGGAAACAAAGACTTTTGAGGTGACAATTACATGAAGTTATCATTATATCCAGTAGATGGCTCTGCTGGATCACTCAATAGCTCAGTTGGCATTTCCTTGAATTTAATATATAATGATTGTTAGTAAGAGTTACAAAAATAATGATGAAATACATGAAAATAATGAAAATGTAGGAAATAAGGAGATTAGTTTTCAAACATTGAAACGTCGAAGAAGTAACGTGGGTGTTGTATCACAGATCTTTAGAAAATAGGAAGGAGGAAGTAAAGTGATGTCATCAGTTTAATTTTTATTTCAACATTAGAGATGATTTTCATTATATTTATTCTGCATTTTGTTTTTGACTGCTGTACATAGCCATGGGAATGAGCAGTTTTGTGTATTTATAATTAATATAAGTTATAAGTTGTCATTTGTCACTTGTCATTTGAAATACGGGACTAAGTATGTACAATAATTTATTTAAAACAATAATTTTCGTAAAAAATTTCCATCAGGAAGCTATTTGTAGGCCTTACTCTTAATCTGAGTTTATCTTAACTAGCAGTGACGGCAACATGCAGAATCTTTAATTAGACAAATATTTTGTATCTATTTTCGCTGAAACAATATTAACTGTATATGACGGTTGACCATCTCAGGTGATTATGTGCGTTAGTGAAATTTGAGTTCATCTTATATGATCTTTTAGACATACTGAAAGCAACAACGGACCGTTTAGCTCAGATTTAACATGTTTTATTAAATGAAATGTGACTGATAAAACTGTGAACTCACTGCGAGCCAGTGTATTCCATAACATCTCAGGTTACAAATGTAACCATGGTTTCTCTAGGGAATGAGACGCTCCATCACAAATGCTTTGGGAACGTCTTCAGCGTGAGCCGCTCTGAACCCACGTGTGAAATCTGTCCAATGGGGGGGAGCCATGTCATGGACGAGATGACGTCACCGACCAGGAAGTATAAAGTCACGCTCTGCGAGGCCTGCGCCTCTGTAGTGAAGTAAGCGCCGGCAGGGGTGTGGGAAGTATGGCATCGGGACACAGCGTCTCGTTCCCTAGAAGAATTTGTAACCTGAGACGTTCCTCTTCAGGAACTCGAGCTGCGTCATAAACGCTTTGGGAACGAGATGCCCACGCCGCCATAGTTCCAAGGCCCTGCCTGAAAAGGGGTCCTCAGACCACCCATCAGGATAAGACAGAGGAGCCAGGGGCGGCCCTCATGTCTAGATTGTAAAAACGGGCAAAAGTGGAGGGCGTGGACCACCCAGCACCCCCAGCACACCGCTAAGATAGGCCTTGGAGGCCGCCATTGCCCCTAGTTGAGTGCGCTCTGACCCCGAGAGGGCATGGGAGTGCAGAGGCCTCATAGGCCAGGTGGATAGCCTCAACTATCCACCTGCTAATAGTCCGCTTAGCAGCAGCAGCACCCCTGTTTGTCGGACCAAAACAAATGAGTAAGTGGTCCGACCTCCATGAGGCGCAGTTCTGTGCACATAAGTGTCAGTGCTCGCACTGGACACATGCAGTTGGACTTTTGCTGGTCTAGGTCCTGGAAGGGGGAGGACAGAAGGCCTGCAGTATGATCGGTTGCGGTGTAACAGAGGGCACTTTAGGTGTATAAGCCACTCCTGGGTATACAAAAGCCTTGGCCTTGCCTGGGGCAAAGTCCAAGTAAGTAGGGGCCACTGAGAGGGCCTGTAGATCTCCCACCCTCCGAAGAGAGGTGATGGCGAGGAGAAATGCTGTCTTATAAGATAAGACAGGTAAGGGAACGTCTTCGAGGGGCTCGAGGGTGCCTTACACAGAGCCTCTAACACACATGTGTCAAACTCACGCCCCCGCGGGCCACATCCGACCTGCCTTGTAATCATATCTGGCCCATAAGATCATTTTACATTATTGTTATTCATGGTCCATCGATATAAAGCGCTGATAACACAATACTGCACAGAACTACAGATCCCATAATCAATATGGCATAATGCAACGCTTCAGCTGCCTTGCCGCATACTTCTCGCGTCAATTAAGTCTAGCTATTACAAGATATTATGAAGATAGCCGTTAGCCGAAGATTCCAGTCACGATGCCAAAAAGAAAAGTTGATTCTGAAAACAGAGCCTTTAATAACCGATGGGAGGCTGAGTATATGTTTAGTGACATTGCGGTAAACCCGTATGTCTCATTTGTGGAGCTAATGTGGCTGTAATTAAAGAATTCAATATAAGGCGGCACTTTGAGACAAAACAAGGATAACCTGAAAGACCTGGATTCAGAGCAGAAGAAACCAGAAAGCAGAAGAGTTAAAGAAGAATCTAGCATTCCAGCAGACGTTTTTTAACCGTGCAAAATCACAAAGTGAAGCTGCTGTGAAAGCAAGTTTTATCGTGGCAGAGGAGATCGCCAAATCAGCTCGGCCATTTCGGCCATTTTTAATTTTTGAAGAGCTGCATGATCAAGGTGTTCGGCGTGTTATGTCAGACAAAAGCAGATGCTGGCAAATATAAGTCTGAGTAGAAATACAGTTGCTGATCGAATTTGTGAGATGGCCACTGATCTAAGAACACAGTTGAGTGAAAGAAGCAAAGACTTTGTGCCTACTCTCTTGCTGTGGATGAAAGTACTGATATGACTGATACTGCACAACTGGTTATCTTCATCCGTGGCGTGGACTCCAATTTGTGCGTAACAGAGGAAGTAATGGACATTAAATCGATGCGGGACAACGACTGGAAAAGACAGTTTTGAAAAGCGTATGTCAAAGTGTAACCGACATGAAACTGCCCTGGGACAAACTTATTGGACTTACAACTGATGGCGCGCCGGCTATGTGCAAAAAGTGAACTAGTGGGAAGGATGCGAGTGAAGATGCAGGGAGAGAACTGTACTGGAGAGTTAACAGCATATCACACTGCATCATACACCAGGAAGCACTATGTGGCAAAGTCCTGAAGATGGACCATGTAATGAGCACTGTAACGCATAAACCGTAAACTTTATCTGAGCTAAAGGGTTAAATCACGGCAGTTTTAGGTCCTTTATGCGGGAGATAGATTCAGAGTTTGCTGACATTCCCTATCATACAGAGGTGCGTTGGCTAAGTCGGGGGAAAGTTCTCAACAGAATTTTTGAGCTCAGCAACGAAATCTGTCAGTTCATGGACAGTAAAGGAAAAGACTCCACCATTTTGAGGAGGAAAAATGGAAGTGTGAGTTAGCGTTTCTGGCTGACATAACAGCTCATATTGCGCCTTAAATCTGCAGCTCCAGGGGCGTGACCGCATGATTACTGACATGTATGACGCAGTGAAGGCATTTCAAGTGAAGCTGCTTTTATGGGAAACACAAATGCAACAGTGCAACTTGCCTCACTTTCAAGTCAGCACAAATGTGTTCCCCAAAACGCACTTTGCCGACAAACTGAGCACACTACGCACTGAGTTCGCATGGCGTTTTAGTGACTTTGAAGCACAAAAAAAGAGTTTTGAGTTGCTTACGCAACCCATTTGCCGTCGATGTTGAAACTGCACCTGCGCAGATTCAGATGGAACTGATTGAGCTGCAGTGTAATGGGACACTGAAGGCAAAGTACGACACTGCAGGACCCGCACAGTTCATTCACTCCATCCCTACATCAATGCCTCAGCTCCGTCTTCATGCGGCTCGAACCTTGTGCATGTTTGTGAGCACATATCTGTGTGAGAAGCTCTTCTCAGTGATGAAGATTAACAAAACAGCACACAGAAGTCGTCTCACTGATGAGCACCTGCTGTCCATCCTGAGAGTCTCTACAACACAGGACTTTACACTAAACGTAAACAAACTCGTTGCCAAAAAAAGATGCCAGGTATCCGGCTGCGGTCAGAGCATATAATCAGATCAGAGTCATAAGAGCAAAGAAAACTGAATGATTTTAATTGTTATTGCTGAAAAGCACACATTTTATGTATATTTCCAGGTTTTGTAGCATGTTCATATTTCTAACTTGTATAATTTTGACAGGAGATATTTATCTTTTGGGATATTTAAGTTTATTTTTTTTATATACATTGACATAGGAGCAAAGGAATTTGAATATTATATTTAACAAGATATTTTTATGAAGAGCAAAAAATTAAATAGAAGTAATTTAAGGTTTAAGTTTGTTTCAGAATAATATTCCTGTCTGTTTTTATTCATACTTATGTTCCAAAAACATTTAGTTTTAGTGTGTTAAATAAATGTTTATCCTGTTAAACCACGCGACCTAAAGTGTGTATTGATTTTGGGCCTTGTACAACTGAGTTTGACATCCCTGCTCTAACACCACAACCAAATCCCAGGGGAACTCTGGTCCGCACTGGAGGTCTCATCCTCAGCACACCGTGGAGAATCGTGTAACTAATTTACATGATTCCTCCACGGTGTCAGCTCCCATATTGAGATGCCCAGGAATGTAGGTCGCTCTCAGCGAGTGGATTTTTTGTCCTGGGACCACACAAGGATCTGGTGCGCCAGCTTGTTCAAGAGGCGCAGCACGCAGACCTCCCTGGTGGTTGATGTAAGAGACCACCGCTGTGTTGTCGGTGTGCACCAACACATGGTGACCTCTCAGGTGTGGGAGGAAGTGCTTCAGAGCACGAAATACAGCTAACATCTCTAGCAGATTGATATGCCACCCCTGGTGGTGATCACTCCACAGACCGTGGGCCGGGCGCCCATTCAGCACTGCGCTCCAACCGCAGTTAGGGATGCATCTGTGTATAAGCGAGATGCGGCGACAAAAGCTCCCTAACATTGGGCTGATTCAGGAACCAAGGTTTCCTCCACAAGTCTAAGGCCACGAACTGCACCGGCGTGACACTTTGATCTTGCGGTGGGTTTCCCCCTCGGGAGAACCCCTTGGTCCTGAGCCACCACTGTAGGGTCTCTCATGTACAGCAGGCCAAAAGGTATCACGTTGGGCGCAGCTGCCATCAACCCCAGCAGTCTCTGATACTGCTTGACAGTGAATGACTGGCCTTCGCCCTTGACTCTCTCTCGACTGATGTGAGGATCGACTGCACACGAGCAGGAGACAATTGTGCCCACATCGTGGTGAATCCCACACCACGTGTAGGTATGTGGTCCTCTGAGCGGGGCGCAATACACTCTTCTTGGCGTTCAGTCTCAAATCCAACTCCCCATGTGAGACAGAACAACATCTCGATGTTGAACTGACATCTGCTCTTATTGAGCTAATATCAACCAATCGTCGAAATAATTGAGTATGTGGAGTTGAGGCGATCAAATTCAATGCATTTACATTTGCTGCGTTAACGCTTTTGAAGGTGCATGTATATGCCCTTTGTGTATTACTGAAGACTTATTATTTGTACTCTTCATCTTTGTGTGCTCCTACAGTTTCCTTTTAGATACCAATTAGATGTGTTTAAGATGTTTAGGATCTTAGATTGCCTGCACTGAAGTCCAGATCAACTTCATGGCCACTGGAGCTGATCGCAGACAGTCACAAATCAAGCTTGCTTATAGTCTAAGTGAATCTACTAAAACATCGCTCTTGGTGTGATTTGGCACCTCATGGATGACGGAACAAAAACTTGTCGGAGCCGCAACTCTTTTAATACACTGATAATAGCATGCTTTTGAATTAACGTTTTAATTACAAAACAAGGATCTTGAACTTTGCACACAGCATACCCGGTCAGAAAGTCAACGCATTTCCACCCCACCCTGAAAGAGCAGTTCTTGCACTTCCTCAGAAAAACAGTATATTCCTGTAAACGGTGTTAGCTAATCTTAAACCTTCACACGTCCCTAGACATACGGTTTTATCAGCGAGCCAATATTCGTCTAAACTGTCAGGAGAGGAATGGGCAAAATCAAAATTTATCTTCTGAGCCTAAGCATCTACTAAATTTACAAAAAGCATTTAATAGCATTCAACGTTCATTGTTACAGTTGGTTTTAAATCTAAAAACAGTACTTCCTCTAAAACAGCCGGATAAGGTACTCTCAACTTTAGACAGTAAAACAATTGTAAGGTTGAGTCATGTAAGTGTTTAGGGGTACGGGTAAAAAAAGAATTAGCTTTTACTAAACACATTGACAAATTGCTGAAGAAACGAAAACCAAAATTGGAGTTCTTGTATTGTTTAAGAAACTGCTTATTTGAAGGTATGTGCCACACGAATTGGACATCACTGGACACACATATACACACACACACACACACACACATTTTTTTTTTGTAATGCATTGTGTTCATTATAATTAGGGTATTCTTAATGCATTATGTATTATAAATAGATTTGATGTTCTAACAAGAAATATAGCAACAAAATGTGATGTGAGATTGTCCTCACATTGTAGAGATCTTATACAATTATCTTATAATAATGGTTTTCTAATTTGAGTGCTACGGTTTTCCCGGGAAATTCACTGCAGTACAACCCACGCATGAAATATAATTCTGCAAGGAACCCCAATACCAGGTTTTCAAACGTAGATGACAACAAAGGAGCAAAGAAAAAAAAAATGCAGCTTACATGCATTAAGATCAGATCAGCAAAGCATTTTTTTTATTTTTAGCTAGGAGAATGTATGTACCTGTATAACAAATCTTCTCTTCACTGCAAGTCTCTAAAGCCCCAAAACACACTGTACGATTTTAACATCTAAGATCATTTATATTTCAACATTAGATCTATTGTATTTAACACGCATTAAGTTTTTATATAATTATACGAATTGACATTTCTATTAAAAATTTGCATCTAAAAGTTGCATCTAAAATTATAGGCGTATATAACACACACTGTTGCTCAATATTTAATTACTGCTTTCAGGCGCAAGGTGTTTTTCATTTGCTCTGAGAAAACACAAGCAGTATGTTTAACATGGATATGCAGACGGTTGTTGAGGTAATGAACAATTCTGAACGGAGAGGCTTGAATGTGGCTTTTGGTTCTTTATTTGTAGTTCTTTATTTTTAATTGTTTAAGTTATAGTTATAATTACGGTGCAGGATCACAAATCAACCAAAGACCAAATGGGTTCCAGTCAAAGATTAAAGGTTGTTAACTTCCCTGGAAAGCAATCTTCAGTCCTGTCTGGACACAAGATAAAAAGTGGTAGGTGACAGTCTCAGTTATGCATAGTCTTCTACTATTATTGGTCTGGTTGTAATTACTCTTATAAGTAAGTAGTGTGCGAGATCAATCCTAGTGTTCTAGATTAATAGCTTAAATATATATTTCAGATATTCAAATTTCTGGGTGAAGTGGATGTAATATACCCGCTGTGGTCTTCACAAGGCAGGCAATCATAAATGACTTAAAGCGGTCAACTGGAGAGATGTAAATGAGAAAACAACATTGTGAAGTGCCTTTTTATTCCATTTTAAGCCTTTCTTGAAACTTTCTTGAGCGTGAGGGTGGCAGAAAGAGCCCACAATATAAATAAATATATAATAAAGCATTGAAAACAAGATTATTCAGAAAGCTCTTCTCCTTTTTATCATCATCACCACTTTACGTCTCGCTTCTGCTCTTCTCTAGCTTTCATCCGATACAATAAATGAATAATACATGCACGTGAAGCTATCTGAAGCAATATGTATCGTGAAATAGAGCTATAAAAAACTTCCTTTGAAATTGACTGAAGTGCTGAAGGTTTTCATTTCCATAGCACTTAAAGCGTTACAAGCGAAGCTTCAAATATAAGACTAATCTAACCTCAGAAGCTCCACGCAAGTCAATAGTGTCATTCAGCTAAATGCAGTTCAGTGTTGATTCAGTTCAGCGATATGCAGCTGTACAGAAAGCATCAGTGTCAGCATGTAAAATATAGTCTGATATGTGCTTTGGAGCCTTGCTTGAACAGAAGGAAGCAGTGTGGACACTTGAATAATATCATAAAAGAATTTCTTTGCAAAAAGAAACTCACTTTGAATTGCAAATTTTATTATCTCTATTTGTAGAACATAAAATGTTGAAAACTGAATCATGAACAGAAAAGTCAAAAACAGCAGTAAGTATGTGACGTGCTGTAAGAGATTGAATTTGCATTTTCATTCAACCCGTCTGGCACTTTTGTAAGGCAAAAGACACAATAAAGCTTTTTGGTTAACTAGAACGCTATAATATCTTAATTATATTTTTATATTTGTCTTTTAAAATCACAAAAGCAAAACAATGCAGTCATTTTGAAATATTTCAACTATTCTAGGGCTGTAATTTAGAGATTTTGGAGCAATCTGATATTTTTTCTTGTGTCCTTGTGTAACACCGATGTGGTGGCTGTATTCTTTCAGAGGTGTGTAGAGCTCTCCAAACGTACAATAACATCAATGACAAAATTTCCTGCAGGAATCCACAGAAACAGAAGTGTGAGGGTTCAGCTCCAACACAAATTAAACAAACTCAAAGGTTCACTCAGTGTCATATAAATTTGTAATGGCTGCTAAACTGTCCTTTTTCAGCCTTATTCACAATTTAAGTGGAAAACTAAATTAAACATTCTGGCATGATTTCTAGTTTTTATTCTGTGTGTCTTACCCTTCACCCACAAGCCTGAATAAACATAGGGTAAAGGTGTCAGAGCTTTTGCTTGAGATGCTTTATTTTGGCCACTAGAGGTCCCTATAGAGCCTCATGTCTGCATTTCGTTTCTAATCAGTGCAACTGCTTTCACATGTGCCTTGTTTTAGCCTATGTATTTAAACAGAGGACTTTCTTTGGGTTCTTTGCTTGGATATTGATGTTCCTTAGCCAGTCCTGTTGTAAGTCTGCTCTAGAACGTATCTTGACAAATCTCTTGTTTCTATGTTAAATTAAGCTTGTTTATTCTCCCTGAATTTTGGAGATGTTTTTGCTTTTTTGGACTGATGATTATTATTTTTGACCTTCTCTAAGAAAAGGGATTTTTGTTCCCATTGCCTTTTCTCATTAAACTTGGCTGAGTTAATCCAAGAAGCGCGTCTCACTATTGGGTTCAACTGTCTTCTGTGGCTCAGAGGTAGAACATAAGACTCTCCTGCCAGAGACCGGGTTCTAGTCCCAGTCCTGACAGAATATCCAAGCCAACTATGAACCCAGAGACGCCTAAACCTGAAGAACTCCTTGCCACAGTGGCTCAGCATGAGGCCTCAGTCCAACGGCATGAATCAGTGTTGCTGCAGCAGGAGACCTTGATGGTTAAACACTCACAAGTGCTATCTGATCTCATGACCTCTGTTCGCCAGATCTTTGACCGCTTGCCTTCTACCTCAGCGGCAGGCGTCTCGCCCCAGCTGCCCCTGTACCCCCTCTGGATTTCCGAGTGCCCACTCCCTTACTGAACCTCGCCTACCTCCCACCACAACGTTTCTCAGGTGATCCCAGTGCATGTGATGGTTTCCTGACTCAGTGCTCTCTCTCATTTGAATTGCAACCATCTTCCTTCCCCTCAGATCGGGCCAAGATCGCATATGTTATCACCCTCCTTTCGGGCAAGGCTCTTTTCGTGGGCAACAGCAGTCTGGAAGGCCCAGACACCTTTCTGTTCTAGTTATTCGGCATTTGAAAAGGAGTTCAAGCGGGTCTTTGACCACCCCTCAGTGGCGGCAAGCCTCTAAGAAACTTCTCACTCTTCGACAAGGTAATGGCAGTGCAGCTGATTATGCCATTCAGTTTGGACAGTTGCTGCAGGGAGGCGGCTGGAATGATGAGGCCCTAATGGTGTGTTTCCTGAATGGTTTGTCAGAGGCAATCAAGGATGATCTGGCTACCAGAGAACCTGCTCACGATCTTGAGACTCTTATGGATCAAGCAGTTAGGTTGGATAATCGTCTGAGGGAAAGGAGCCTGAACCGCCCACCTGGTTACACATTCTCTGCTAGTCCGTCTTTGCCTCAAATGTTACCCCAAGATTCCTCGGAACCCATGCAATTGGGTAGGACTAGAGCTTTCCCCAACAGAACAGAGATCGTCGTATGAGAGATCGTTGTTGCCTCTATTGTGGTTTACAAGGTCATTTTCGCTCCACCTGCCCTGAGCTTTCGGGAAACTCCCCGTCCCGTACAGGCAAGGAAGGACTGTAACGGGAGTTACCCACACGACTTCACCTTCCAACTCTGGATTGCTCCTTCCCATCACTCTCACATTTGGAGACCAGAAACACCAACTCCAAGCTTTGATTGATTCAGGAGCTGCTGGGAATTTCATAGATATTTCCCTTGCCAAGAGTCTCAAGATCCCTAATTATTCCCTTCCTGCCCCTCTAACCGTCACAGCCCTGGATGGAAGACCGTTAGCTCCAGGGAAAGTAACTCACCTCACCTCACTGCTTGGTCTTATCGTTTACCAGCACCAAGAGAGAGTGTGCTTTCACCTCATACAGTCTCCAGAGTTTCCTGTTATCCTCGGTCACCCCTGGCTCCTCCAGCACAATCCACACTTTGACTGGTCCACTGGCGCAGTCCTCAGTTGGGGTCCCACCTGTCAGACTACCTGCTTAGCCCAGAACTCCCTTGACCCTATTCTCGAGTCTCAAGAGTCCCTAGATCTGTCTCAAGTACCTGCCCAGTACCATCACCTCAAAGCAGTATTCAGCAAGAGGAAGGCCACCTCCTTACCACCTCATCGCCCCTATGACTGCGCCATTGAGCTACTCCCAGGAACCTGTGCTCCCAGAGGTCGCATATTCTCTTTATCTCCCCCCGAACGAACTGCTATGGATCAATATATTAACGAAGCCCTTGCAGCTGGTATCATCCGGCCATCCACTTCCCCTGCCGGAGCTGGGTTTTTCTTCGTTGGGAAGAAGGATGGTGGACTTCGGCCATGTATTGATTACAGGGGTCTTAACAAGATAACTATTCGAAACCGCTACCCCTTGCCACTAATGGTTACTGCCTTCGAAATACTGCAAGAAGCTTCCATCTTCACTAAGCTTGACTTGCGCAATGCCTATCATCTTGTGCGCATCAGACAAGGAGATGAATGGAAGACCGCATTCAACACGCCCACGGGGCACTATGAGTATTTAGTTATGCCCTTTGGTCTCACTAATGCCCCTGCAGTGTTTCAAGCCCTTATCAATGATGTTCTCTCGCGACATGCTCCAACCAGTTTGTGTTTGTCTATTTAGATGATATCCTCATCTTCTCGAGTTCCCAAGAGCATGTAAGACATGTGAGTAAGGTCCTCAGGCGGCTTCTTGATAACAATCTTTATGTTAAACCGGAGAAGTGCGCATTCCACGTGACCGAAGCGCACTTCCTGGGGTTCATCATCAAGCCTGGAGAGGTACAAATGGACCCTCAAAAGGTTCAAGCTGTCGTGGACTGGCCCTCCCCCTCATCAGTAAAAAAAGAGGTACAGCGTTTCTTGGCTTTGCCAATTTTTATATAAGTTCATTCAGAACTTCAGTACTGTAAGCGGCTCCTTTGTCTGCCCTAACCAGAGGAACACAACCGGTTTTTCGCTGGGGATCTGAAGCGAGTTGGCGTTTGGGAAATTAAAGAGCCATTTTACCTCTGCACCTATTCTCATTCTCCCTAACCCAGATAAACCCTTTATTGTGGAAGTCGATGCTTCAGATGTAGGAGTTGGAGCAGTGTTGTCCCAAAGGAGAGGACAACAAGCTGCATCCTTGTGCATTCCTTTCCCACCGCCTTACGTCGACTGAAAGGAACTATCATGTAGGGGATCGGGAGTTACTGGCTGTTAAGCTAGCGCTGGAAGAGTGGAGGCATTGGCTTGAGGGGGCTAAACACCCATTCCAAGTACTCACCGACCACAAAAATCTGGAGTATATTCAGCAGGCAAAACGACTCAATCCCCGCCAGGCACGCTGGTCCTTATTTTTCAACAGATTCCAATTCATCTTATCCTACCGTCCAGGTTCTAAGAACCTTAAACCTGATGCGCTGTCCCGAGTATATGTAAAATCCCCTCAGGAGGATTCTATTGCGTCAATAATCCCTAGTTCCAGGATAATTGCTCCTATCAGGTGGGATTTGGAAAATACGGTAAAACAAACACGTCTTCCACTGAGGGAGCAGAGGCCGGGGATCCGGGGGGGGACTCGACCATTACCCTAGCTGAGGTCACTGAGGTGGTTGAGAAGCTCCTCTGTGGCAAGGCACCAGGGGTGGACGAGATCCGCCCGGAATACCTCAGGTCTCTGGATGTTGTGGGGCTGTCTTGGCTGACACGCCTCTGCAGCATCGCGTGGACGCGGGGGAAAGTGCCTCTGGACTGGCAGACGGGGTGGTGGTTCCTCTTTTCAAGAAGGGGACCGGAGGGTGTGCTCAACTATAGGGGATCACACTTCTCAGCCTCCTGGGAAAGTCTATGCCAGGGTACTGGAGAGGAGAATCCGCCCGATAGTTGAACCTCGGCTTCAAGAGGAACAATGCAGGTTTCGCGCCTGGGCGTGGAACACTGGACCAGCTCTATACCCTCTCCAGGATGCTGGAGGTTCCTGGGAGTTTGCCCAACCAGTCTACATGTGTTTTGTGGATTTGGAGAAGGCATTCGACCGGGTTCCTCGTGGTGTCCTGTGGGGGGTGCTCTGGGAATATGGGGTAAGGGGCCCTTTGCTAAGGGCTGTCCGATCCCTGTATGATCAGAGCAGGAGCTTGGTTCGCATTGCCGGCATTAAGTCAGACTTGTTTCCAGTGCATGTTGGACTCCGACAGGGCTGCCCTTTGTCACCGGTCCTGTTCATTATTTTTATGGACAGGATTTCTAGGCGCAGTCAGGGGCCGGAGGGGTCTGGTTTGGTGACCACAGGATAGCTTCTCTGCTTTTTGCTGATGATGTTGTTCTGTTGGCTGCATCTGGCCAAGACCTACAGTGTGTGCTGGGGCGGTTTGCAGCTGAGTGTGAAGGCGGCAGGGATGAAAATCAGCACCTCCAAGTCTGAGGCCTTGGTCCTCAGTCGGACAAGGGTGGCTTGCCCCCTTCAGGTTGGTGGGGAGCTCCTGCCCCAGGTGGAGGAGTTTAAGTATCTTGGGGTCTCGTTCACGAGTGAGGAAGGATGGAGCGAGAGATTGACAGGCGGATCGGTGCAGCTTCTGCAGTAATGCAGTCGCTGTACTGGTCTGTCATGGTGAAAAAAGAGCTGAAAGTCGCAAGCGAAGCTCTCGATTTACGGTCGATCTTACGTTCCTACTCTCACCTATGGTCATGAGCTTTGGGTCATGACCGAAAGAATGAGATCCCGGATACAAGCGGTCGAAATGAGTTTCCTTCGTAGGGTGGCTGGGCGCTCCCTTAGAGATAGGGTGAGGAGTTCAGTCACTCGGGAGGAGCTCGGAGTAGACCCGCTGCTCCTCCACATCGAGAGAGGCCAGCTGAGGTGGCTCGGGCATCTGTTTCGGATGCCTCCCGGGCGCCTCCCAAGGGAGGTGTTCGGGCATGTCCCACGGGAAGAGGCCCGGGGAAGACCTAGGACACGCTGGAGAGACTATGTCTCTCGGCTGGCCTGGGAGCGCCTCGGTGTCCCCCCGGAAGAGCTGGAGGAAGTGTCTGGGAGAGGAAGTCTGGGCATCCCTGCTTAGACTGTTGCCCCGCGACCGGCCCCGGATAAGCGGAAGAAAAAGAAGAAGAAGAAGAAGAAGAAGTAAAACAAGCCCAAGCCCAAGAACCTGACCCAGGTGGTGGGCCAACTCGCTGTATGTTTGTCCCCAAAGCTGCCCGCTCCCAGGTCCTCCAGTGGGGACACTCCTCCCGTCTCACGTGCCATCCTGGCACTTCCCCGTACTCTCAATTTCTCCTGAGACGGTTTTGGTGGCCAACTATCAAGGAGGATGTGACTGCATTTGTAAATGCCTGTCCCACATGCAACCAAAGTAAGGTGTCTCACCAGTCTCCTCAGGGGCTATTGCACCCCCTCACCATACCTCATAGACCTTGGTCTCATCTTTCCATAGACTTCATCACCGGACTTCCTCTATCAAAAGGCAACACCACTATTATGGTCATAGTTGATAGGTTCTCCAAAGCGGCCCGATTTGTCCCTCTGCCTAAACTACCTACTGCAAAAGAGACTGCCGAACTAATTATAAACCATGTCTTTGGTCTTTGGCATTCCACAAGACATTGTCTCTGACCGGGGACCCCAATTTTCTTCCAGATTCTGGCGGGCATTTTGTCAGTCTCTGGGGGCTACAGTGAGTCTTTCCTCTGGGTTTCATCCAGAGTCAATGGGCAAACTGAGAGAATTAACCAAGATCTTGAGACTACACTGAGGTGTATGGCAGCTAACAACCCATCCTCCTGGTCTTCCTTCATTATGTGGGCTGAATATGCACACAATACCCTCCGCTCCTCTGCTACAGGCATGTCCCCTTTTGAGTGCCAGTTTGGGTACACCCTTCACTATTCCCTGAGCAGGAGGTGGAGGTTGCAGTTCCTTCTGCCCAACAATTTGCTAAACGCTGCCGCCAGACATGGAAAAGGCCCGAGCTAAGCTCCTTAAGGTTTGTCAACAGTACCAGCACCAGGCTAATCGCAGGCGCAGACCTGCCCCAATCTGCGCCGGGTCAAAAGAGTTTGGCTCTCCACAAAGAACATTCCCTTACGGCTAGAGTCCGTAAACTTTCCCAGAGGTTCATTGGCCCTTCAAGATTGCCAGGAAAGTTAATCCAGTGACTTATCGTTTATATCTGCCTAAATCTTTAAAGATTAATCCGACCTTTCATGTCTCTCTGTTAAAGCCTGTTTTGTCATCTCCTTTTCTTGCCACAGGTAAACCTCCCTCTCCTCGTATCATTGGTGGTCAGCCAGCTTACACAGTCCACAGAATACTGGACGTCCGTCGAGCACGTGGGTCCGGCAGTATCTTGTGGACTGGGAAGGCTATGGTCCTGAGGGCGCTCCTGGGTTCAGCCAAAAGACATCTTGGACCCAAATCTAATTCGAGAATTTCATGCTCATAAGCCCAGTCATCCTGGATGGAACGCCATGGGAGTCGTTCCTAGAGGAGGGGTCCTGTCAGAGCTTTTGCTTGAGATGCTTTATTTTGGCCACTAGAGGTCCCTATAGAGCCTCATGTCTGCATTTCGTTTCTAATCAGTGCAACTGCTTTCACATGTGCCTTGTTTTAGCCTATGTATTTAAACAGAGGACTTTCTTTGGGTTCTTTGCTTGGATATTGATGTTCCTTAGCCAGTCCTGTTGTAAGTCTGCTCTAGAACGTATCTTGACAAATCTCTTGTTTCTATGTTAAATTAAGCTTGTTTATTCTCCCTGAATTTTGGAGATGTTTTTGCTTTTTTGGACTGATGATTATTATTTTTGACCTTCTCTAAGAAAAGGGATTTTTGTTCCCATTGCCTTTTCTCATTAAACTTGGCTGAGTTAATCCAAGAACGCGTCTCACTATTGGGTTCAACTGTCTTCTGTGGCTCAGAGGTAGAACATAAGACTCTCCTGCCAGAGACCCGGGTTCTAGTCCCAGTCCTGACAAAAGGTGGGTTTAACATCATACAGCCAGCCCTCTTTGGTGCTTTATTTAAGAGAGCAAGCTGTAAGACAGACATCTCTCAGGCTTTACAGAAGAAGAGCTTCTCTCAGACTTAGCACATGCAGTCTACAGTTCAGTCCAAGTAAGTATGTATTCTGTAGTTAAGATTACTTTACCTAAAGTATAATGCTAATTAGACGATAATAAAATTAAATAGAAATGAGAACTAGGGTAGAGGTTGGATTCCTAACATTTCTGTGAAAAGAAAATACTGATATGAAGTACATAGTGTGTATTATGAGAATAATATTTCAATTAATTATTGGTATTATGATTAGTTTTCTTCTGCTCAAATCTATGAGGCTCGTGGTTCAAGTCAGGATACTCTAAGCATAAGGACTAGAAACAAAATTATTACCTTTGGTGGTTCATGCTCGCATATAAAAATTATGGACACATGAAAATTGTTTTGAATAATCCAAAAAAAGTTTGTCGGATTTGCTCCAAAATGTGATTCAATTAATGCAAAAGTTGACATGCAGAGTATCTCCACGATGTTTTAGCTCAGGGATTCCCAAGCGTTTTCATTCCACAACCCGCCTAAAGCAAGATTAATGTATTTCAAGACCCACCATGATATTTGAGATCATAAACAGCGGATATAAACTGTGAGCGTTGGTAAACTCTCTCATGCTCTTTTGTGCGCAGGGAAGAGCGGAGCACAACCCAAAGCTGACTTAGCAGTTTAAACAGCAAAGCATTAGCAGTCAAACAGAACTAAGTAGTAGATTTGTATAACTTTCAATGAAAACTAAAAGCTGATATGAAAAAACTTACTTCAGCCAATAATTTACTTTTGCTATGGTTAAATAAATATTAAGCAATATCTTAAAGATTTTTGGCACATTCTTTTCCCTATATAGCGTTGATATGTCTAGGAAATTCATGAAAAACGAAAAATGGTTAATGGACACACACACCTAGCAAGACTGTGGGATGGATAAAAAATGTTTTCTTGTGAGTCTGTTTCATTTTATGTACTTCTAGTATTTAGCCTATTTGTGATAAATTCGATTTGAATGCTGGACAATAGAAATAAGTGAACATAACTGAAACAGTTTTCATGACATTAGAATTTTCCGGTGCATGCAGTCTCATGCAGAATAAAGCAAAGTGAATAGAGTGAGCAAGTTTCTTCTCATAAAAATAAATGACTTTGTGCGACTCACAAATGGGTTGTGAACCACCACTGATGCGGATCAAACATGTTATGCGTTATTTCAAGGGTGATCCGAGGGCACATGAGTAGTTTTGACTACTGGACTTTTTTGTTAATAAAATCTGAACAATTTGGCAAAAAAGCATGAGATTGTAAGCTGTATCGATAAATGTCTTAGCTTATGTAGACCTACCGTACTGTAGAGTAGGAGAGAACCCTCGTAGAGTTGGGAGTTAATCAAACATGGCCCCCTTAAATGCTGCACCTGAACGTACTCAAAAGGTTTTAGAGAAGCATCACCTTGTGTCCAAAAATTATATGAAACATTCAAAAAAAAAGGTAAGAACGCTTTTTTTTTTTTGTTTAAATCACGAGATTGGATAGAGTCCTTGGGTCATGCAAGAACATTGATACAATAAGCGGCTGAAGATCCTATCCTCCATTTTGATTTTCCATTTTGACTGTTAGTCCGATGATGCCTATTAAAAGATTCATCATCACAAATCACATCAAGTTTTATCAATCTATAGAAACATTTAAATAACAGCAATCCATTACCTTTACAGATTAAATGTTTTTGTTTTGTTTTTTTGTGTGTTGCAGGTTCAGGCACGATGCAAAGCATTATTCCCAAGAGCAAAACCAAAGGTACTGACTTCTGTGGAGTGGACCATTGCTATTATATAATCCGCTCTGATCTCGGCTTATATATGCAGTCAAGCAATTTCAATAAAGGGTCAGACCTCAACATTTTCAGTCTGCACCCTGCATGCCAAAATGGAGACCATTACCTTGGTCATCAGGATGGCTACTTCTACATCATCAAGGGCAATTCTTACCGCAGAGTCACCGATCTGTCGACAGACAGTAGTGCTGTAGTTTACAGTCTTCATCCCAACTGCCGAGGTGGAGACCACTACCTCTCGGGTTTTGGCAATTTTACATCATCTTCCAAGGAAAGGGCACTTACCGAAGAACAACTAACATGAATCATGACTGGGATGCTGTAGAATACAAGCTGCATCCCAACTGCAGAGAGCGGTCTGTATTACTGGGGCTTGCGATTCCACTACTACTTCCTCAAGCCGAGAGTTCAAAGTGGGGAGTTGAATACTACAAAGGTACCAACTTCAACAAGACGCAGTGTGTCAATGTCTACTCTGTTCATCCTGATGTTCTTAACTTCCTGCCTGGTGGGCTGTCAATTACTAAAGGCCCAGCATTTGGGAGGTGGGAGAATATTAAAACTATAAATAATGACAGCAACACGCCAGTGAAGTGGCAAAATAAAATTAATAAAAAGGTTGGATACAATAAAGAGAAGATGTCCCAGATCACTCACAACTGGAAGATAGCCACGTCAGTCTCGACTGAATCTGGAACCCTTGAAGGGTTAATTGCGAAGTGGCAGTTCTCTTTCTCTGCAGAATATGGAGGTTCACGTGTCAGCACTGAGAAGGAAACCTGGACCGAACTCACTGAAGTGGAAGAACAACTCTCACTCGAGCTGCAGCCAAATCAGAGTTTTTATCTGTGGCAATACAAAATGGGTTTTGGGCAAGAACCTGTGTTGTTCTGTCGTGATTTGAAGATTGACGATGAGCCTAACCCTCCAACTGAAGTCCCTCTGCCACCTGCATAATCATAAGAAATATCAGCCCGGGTTTACTCTGAGGATAACCAAGTGCTTCAGTTAAATGCCTGTAGTAGCTTAGATGTGTGGAAGCATTGCTTAAAATGTAGCAGAGATTAGGGTGAATAAAGTGAATAAATATCACTTTAATTTTTAATGGTTAATACAATTAAATACTACAACAAAAAAAAATATTGCTTTAGTTGTTGAAGTGGTTGATTAAAAGTCAGTAAGCACAGCATTTTATATTAATTTGCACATGCTGTACATGTAATTTTCTACATATTTTCACACCTAATTTGGATTATGCTTTCAATATATTAAAGCTACCATAAAGTCTTTGAGGTTTCATTAAGTCTTTGTCTTTACCAAAGTGTTGTGTATGTCTGACGAATCCACACTTTCACATAGCACACATATGCAGAAAACAAAGAATTACGAGAACCTAGAGGATTGCAACTGAAATATGCATTTTTATGATCCATTACAGACTCCATCCATTCAAATAAACCAGGTTTGAGAAAGTTTGTTTATTAAGCTACATTATGGATTATCGATCAGGAGGATAAGAGCATATTATAACAAAGTAGTAATTGGGTGTTAGGAGTTTATTCTGTTTTGGGTCCCTAGTGGCCGCTATTGTGCTTTTTCTGTGATGTCTCTGTTTTTTTTTTTGTCCTTGCCCTACACTGCATTTTCCGCCATTTTGATTGCCTGATTATTGTCAGACGTGTTGATCTAATTTACCTGCCTATTTATATTGGGCCTCGGGGGTGAAATGTCACTGAGTCTTCGCTTTAAGTCATGCTGGAGAGTGACCTGTTTTCTAGTCTTCATCTCTGTCCTTAGCCAGAAAGTTAAGTTTTTGTGATTATCCTTTAAGTTTTGTTTGTTGCCTTGCATTTTGGATTTCCACTGTGGATTTTAAGTTAAGTTTTCATGATTTTCTCAGTTCTGCCCTGTGCTGTTTATTGGACTTAATCATTTCTATTTTTTGAATTCTTTTTGATCTTCTGTGGATTCTAAGTTCTTGAAATAAACTCTGAGAAGACTTTTACACCTCTGCACTTGAGTCTCCTGAGAGTAGCTCACTTTGATTGAACTTTGCCTTTCACACCAGCGAGAAATGATTTGTAGATAATAGGAAATTTAAACTTTGATATCGATATCATATATACACACACAAACTATAAAAACACTTAGAGAGAAAAAAAAATGAATACATTTAGATATCCAATTAGTGTTATGGCGTGGTGCGGAAAGGAGCACACAAAGATGTCAGATAAAAATGAATAAATCCACAGTAGGGCAATTCTAGACTGAGGGGTAACAAACACACAAGTACATCGATGAGGCTGGACAAATGAGTAGTTTTCAACATTTTATGCTCTGCAAAAGAAACCCACTTTGAATTGCTAATTTATTATTATTTCTAATCGTAAAGTTCTTTTAATGATAAGTTCAGTTAATTTTAGGTACCATGAAATTGGTTTGGTTTTTAGCAGGGGTCATCGCCATAGTAACTTACGCTCCACAGCTAGCCTTCAGGACAGGTTATGTTCTGGTTTAGAGAGCTTGAACTGTTCAAGTGAAGTGACACATCTCTGATGCAATAAAGCCACTCCCCCAGCTTCTCCAGGGTATTCGCAGGTTTCTAAGAGTTGTATTTAAGACTTTTTAATACTTGGCATGGAGAATCATAACGATACAGAGAAGTTTAGCTAACGAACGACATGCATCATTTGAAGGTACAAAATAATAATTAGGACATTTCAGAATTTCACTATTTTCACTATTCACTAGCTCATTCTGCCATCTTTCACAGGAGTTCTGATGTTTAGTTGTCTTTAAGTTAACTTACCATTCTTTAAGTAGTGTTGAGGCTTTTAAAATGTTTTGTTCATCGGGACAAGGAGCATCTTCTGAAGCGGGGTCTGGTGGACCAACTGTAAGACGGCAGTCAGAGTTTTATCCAAAGACCATCTTGAATGAGGATGAATGCAAAGAAACAATTGCATTCATGAACCATTCTTCTGATGAGGATGCCATCAAAAAGAAAATGAAATTGACATTTGACTATCGCCGCAACATGGTTCTTGACCTATGCAGTCAAGTGATATATTGACAGTCTTTCCACGATTCAAACACATGGTTTTAAGTGTTTATAATCATACTTTCCAACAATTTTACAATGCAGTGAAATGTATACTCATTTCTAAATATGTTTATTCAATGCCCATATGGTTTTATATCCATAATTTTTTGTCATACATTTCTGCCTCTTCTTAGATTGAGCAAAACTTTGTTCTGATGTTTGGAGGAGGAGTGTCAGGCAAGCTACTGGAAAAGTGGACCACTGTATTCAAGAAAAAAGTGATTCAGCAGTGCAAAAAGCTTCCAAGCACCAGTGATTTGGAAGAACTACTGCTCGCAGCTGAATCTCCTACTGGTATCTCAGAAGAGGGTGTTAGTTTTTGTAAGTTAAAATTTTGCTAACATAACGTGCGTTTAAACAGGTTGAGACGGCAACCTCTCTTCTATAATACTTCTGTTGCATTTGATCCCACCTTCTGCCCAAGGCCGGAAAAGACCAGGAAAGTGATCCAGTATTGACACCATTTACAACCCTGAGACTGCTGAGGCAGAAGTACTCAAACATTTGATCAGATTGTTATTGCTGGAGAGGTGGCCACAACATCAGTTTTATCAAATAAGATTACTTTGGATATGTGTGCATCTGCTGTGCATATTTAAATGTGTACAACTGCACAATTAAAAGTTGCTGGGTTAAGTCAGTCTGCTATAAATGGTTTTGTTTCAACTATGGAGGAAATAGTTTGAGATTCACAGTCAAGCCCAGGATGCAGCTTTGCTCTGTCTGTCTCCAAATGACATTGCTACTAAAAGGAAAATAGAAAGTTCAATTCAGCGTTTGGGAAATCCATTTACTTTGTTCAATTCAGAAGCCAAACAAAAATTATTTTTTTACAGAGAAATGGGCCACTGTTGAACCAACTGAAATAGTGCTTGCAGGAGAAATAAAACTACTAGTACATTCGATCAAGTTGTTGTAACAGATAAATTTGCCTATATTCCCATTTTAGAAACAGTAAAAGTCAACTTAAAAAAGAACCGTCCACCGATGGTCAAATTGTTGTTCAGAAGCAACAATTTGGGTTTGAATGTCATATAATCTTGGTGCTTGTTGCGCAACATGCCTGTTATTTGGTGATTTAGTGCAAAGAGATGATAGACACTGGTGTCTTTTGCTCTTACTTCTTCAGACATTGTATTTTCACCAGTCCTTACAGAAGGCATGACCATTTATCTTAAACGTTTAATAATTGAACATCAGCTTTGCAAAAAAAATTTTCCTGAAATAAACCTAATACCAAAACATCACATAATGATACATTACCAACGGTGTATAAGAAAAACTGGACCAGTTCTGCACATATGGTGTATGAGATACGAATCTAAAACATAAGTTCTTTAAAACAATTAAAGAGCTTTAAGAACATTACTAAAATGCTAGCAAAAAAGCACCAGAGTTTTATGGCAATGCATTGGGAGTGTTTTAGCCAGTACAGATTGATTCTTGGTCCAGGGAAAATGGTGGAACTCGGTGGACTTAGAGGTGGCATGGACATAGCTTCCAAACTTGGAGTGGAATATCAAAACTGGTAAGGTGGATCAAACATCATGGCACAGAGTATCGCGCTGACTTTATTATCTTTATTATGACAATGTACTGTTATGTGGAATACTGATGGAAACCCTCTGTTTTGTTCTAAGTAATCTTCCTGACTTTTCCCAATTCCTTAGCACATCCAATACGACGCAAAAACTTGATGATATAACAGAAACTATGCACTCTCTTTTTTCTAGCTTTAGATACAGTTGCTCCTTTGCACTTAAAAAAGATGAAAGAAAACATTCTGACTCAATGGTATAATGACAACACTCGCACCTCAAAAGAGAGCAGCCCGGAAAATGGAGCTAAAAACTCAATTAGAAGTATTTCGTATTGACTGGTGGGAGAGTATCCTGTCATACAGAAAAGCATTAAAATTGCAAGATCTGATTATTTTCTCTCTTTTAGAAAACAAACAAACAACCACCGGTATTTAGTCAAAACAGTAACTAAATTAACGAAAAATAAAATGTCAACAGGTGCTAACATTCCCAAAGAGTATAGCAGTAATGACTTCATGAATTTCTTTACTTCTAAGATTGATACCATCAGAGATCAAATTGTAACTATGCAGCCGTCAGCTACAGTTTCACATCACATAAGATCTCTTAGTGTAAGATGGTTCATTTGACTAACAGTATCACCTCTGTTTTGCTTCTTCTACAGGATATCCAGTCTGTCTGATGAGTCCAAGACTAGATGGTGGAAGATGTTTCAGTGGTCAACTTCCTTCATCTAATAATTGGATGACCAATTAATCTTATGTTGGCCATATTACATAATTGGTTTATTTTCTAAATATATTAATTTTCCATATTAAGTAGGTAAAATGAATGTAATTTTAATGTGTGCACTGTTCTCTGAGAAGGGGATGGGTCCCACCATGCTGAGTCTGGTTCCCTCTCAGGTTTTTACCTCCAAACCTTTGAGTTTTGTGTAAATCCTGTCTGCCTCTCTAGGTCTTTCCAACCAGGCTTTTCAAAACAGACGTTTTTAATCAAATAAAAATGTTATTAGTTAAACAGGACTGCACAATTAATTCAACAACAAAGTTAAATGTGAAAATTAAGAAATTATACCAAATATTATTATTGTAAAAATTTTAACTATTTTACAGAACAATTATCTTATTGCAACAGCAATATTTCTGTATTAATTTTTATAACTTTAATAGCGGTAATACATAGTATTTTGTTAAAATCACATTACCAAAAATATTTACTGCTAGTCAATTAAAAGCTATAGAATATAGCTGCTTGGTGAGTCGAGATTTGACACAACAGGTGCTTTTATACATTTTTATAAACATTTTAGGTGAACTGGCAAATCCAACCTTTATTGAACCGTGTATAGTACAGTAAATAAGGTTTTTACACTTGTGTAAATGAAGACTACACTGTAAACTTTGTTTTTATAATTCTTCAAAATTAGACATGGGTTTTACTATTGATCTAATTCAAGATCACAGTGTGTCTGCAAATGCAATATGAAAACTTAACTTCTAAAAGTGTCATTGAAGTTATAAATTATACATATAGAGCAAACTATTAATGCGAGAGGGGATATGTAGTAAGAGTTACAAAAATAATGATGAAATACATGAAAATAATGAAAATGTAGGAAATAAGGAGATTAGTTTTCAAACATTGAAACGTCGAAGAAGTGCGTGGGTGTTGTATCACAGATCTTTAGAAAATAGGAAGGAGGAAGTAAAGTGATGTCATCAGTTTTAACATTAGAGATGATTTTCATTATATTTATTCTGCATTTTGTTTTTTGACTGCTGTACATAGCCATGGGAATGAGCAGTTTTGTGTATGTATAATTAATATAAGTTATAAGTTGATCACTTGTCATTTGAAATCAGGAAGTATGTACAATAATTTATTTAAAACAATAATTTTCGTAAAAATTTCCATCGGGAAGCTATTTGTAGGCCTTACTCTTAATCTGAGTTTATCTTAACTAGCAGTGACGGCAACATGCAGAATCTTTAATTAGACAAATATTTTATATCTATTTTCGCTGAAACAATATTAACTGTATATGACGGTTGACCATCTCAGGTGATTATGTGCGTTAGTGAAATTTGAGTTCATCTTATATGATCTTTTAGACATACTGAAAGCAACAACGGACCGTTTAGCTCAGATTTAACATGTTTTAGTAAATTAAATGTGACTGATAAAACTGTGAACTCACTGCGAGCCAGTGTATTCCATAACATCTCAGGTTACAAATGTAACCATGGTTTCTCTAGGGAACAGACGCTCCCTTCACAAATGCTTTGGGAGCGCCCAGCGTGAGCCGCTCTGAACCACGTGTGAAATCTGTCCAATGGAGGAGCCATGTCATGGACGAGATGACATCACCGACCAGGAAGTATAAAGTCACGCTCTGCGGCCGGCGCGCCTCTGTAGTGAAGTAAGCGCTGGCAGGAAGTGCGGGAAGTATGGCATCGGGACACAGCGTCTCGTTCCCTAGAGGAACCATGGTTACATTTGTAACCTGGGACGTTCCTCTTCAGGAACTCGAGCTGCGTCATAAACGCTTTGGGAACGAGATGCCCACGCCGCCATAGTTCCAAGGCCTGCCTGAAAAGGGGTCCTCAGACCACCCATCAGGATAAGACAGAGGGAGCAGGGGGTGGCCCTCATGTCTAGATTGTAAAAGCGGGCAAAAGTGGGCGTGGACCACCCAGCAGCGTTGCAGATGTCCCCCCAAGGGGCACACCGCTAAGATAGGCCTTGGAGGCCGCCAGCACCCCTAGTTGAGTACGCTCTGAGCCGAGAGGGCATGGGAGTGCAGAGGCCTCATAGGCCAGTTGGATAGCCTCAACTATCCACCTGCTAATAGTCCGCTTAGCAGCAGCACTACACCCCTGTTTGTCGGACCAAAACAAATGAGTAAGTGGTCCGACCTCCGCAGAGGGACGCAGTTCTCTGCGCATATAAGTGTCCAGTGCTCGCACTGGACACATGCAGTTGGACTTTTGCTGATCTAGGTCCTGGAAGGGGAGGACAGAAGGCCTGCAGTATGATTGGTTGCGGTCTAACAGAGGGCACTTTAGGTGTATAACCCACTCGTGGGTATACAAAAGCCTTGGCCATGCCTGCCACTGAGAGGGCCTGTAGATCTCCCACCCTCCGAAGAGAGGTGATGGCGAGGAGAAATGCTGTCTTATAAGATAAGACAGGTAAGGGAACCTCTTCGAGGGGCTCGAAGGGTGCCTTACACAGAGCCTCTAACACACATGTGTCAAACTCCACGGCCCGCGGGCCACATCCGCCCACCTTGTAATCATGGCCCGCAAGATCATTTTACATTATTGTTATTCATGGTCCATCGATATAAAGCGCTGATAACACAATACTGCACAGAACTACAGATCCCATAATCATTATGGCATAATGCAACGCTTCAGCTGCCTTGCCGCGTACTTCTCGCGTCAATTAAGTCTAGCTATTACAAGATATAATGAAGATAGCCGTTAGCTGAAGATACCAGTCACGATGCCAAAAGAAAAGTTGATTCTGAAAACAGAGCCTTTAATAATCGATGGGAGGCTGAGTATATGTTTAGTGACATTGCCGGTAAACCCGTATGTCTCATTTGTGGAGCTAATGTGGCTGTAATTAAAGAATTCAATATAAAGACGGCACTTTGAGACAAAACAAGGATAACCTGAAAGACCTGGATTCAGAGCAGAAGAAACCGAAAGCAGAAGAGTTAAAGAAGAATCTATCATTCCAGCAGACGTTTTTACCGTGCAAAATCACAAAGTGAAGCTGCTGTGAAAGCAAGTTTTATCGTGGCAGAGGAGATCACCAAATCAGCTCGGCCATTTACGGAGGGGAGAATTTTGAAGAGCTGCATGATCAAGGTGTTCGACGTGTTATGTCCAGACAAAAAGCAGATGCTGGCAAATATAAGTCTGAGTAGAAATACAGTTACTGATCGAATTTGTGAGATGGCCACTGATCTAAGAGCACAGTTGAGTGAAAGAAGCAAAGACTTTATTGTCTACTCTCTTGCTGTGGATGAAAGTACTGATATGACTGATACTGAACTGGTTATCTTCATCCGTGGAGTGGACTCCAATTTGCGTAACAGAGGAAGTAATGGACATTAAATCGATGCACGGACAACGACTGGAAAAGACATTTTGAAAACGTATGTCAAAGTGTAACCGACATGAAACTGCCCTGGGACAAACTTATTGGACTTACAACTGATGAAGCGCCGGCTATGTGCAAAAAGTGAACTAGTGGGAAGGATGCGAGTGAAGATGCAGGAGGAGAACTGTACTGGTGAGTTAACAGCATATCACTGCATCATACACCAGGAAGCACTATGTGGCAAAGTCCTGAAGATGGACCATGTAATGAGCACTGTAACGCAAACCGTAAACTTTATCCAAGCTAAAGGTTAAATCACTGGCAGTTTCGGTCCTTTATGCGGGAGATAGATTCAGAGTTTGCTGACATTCCTATCATACAGAGGTGCGTTGGCTAAGTCGGGGAAAGTTCTGAACAGAATTTTTGAGCTCAGCAACGAAATCTGTCAGTTCATGGACAGTAAAGGAAAAGACTCACCATTTTGAGGGAGAAAAATGGAAGTGTGAGTTGTCGTTGCTGGCTGACAGCTCATCTTAACGCCTTAAATCTGCAGCTCCAGGGACGTGACCGCATGATTACTGACATGTATGACGCAGTGAAGGCATTTCAAGTGAAGCTGCTTTTATGGGAGACACAAATGCAACAGTGCAACTTGCCTCACTTTCCTGTTGCCAAGTAATGTTGAACCAAGTCAGCACAAATGTGTTCCCCCAAAACGGACTTTGCCGACAAACTGAGCACACTACTGAGCAGGTTCGCACGCGGCGTTTTAGTGACTTTGAAGAAGCACAAAAGAGTTTTGAGTTGCTTTGCAACCCATTTTGCGTCGATGTTGAAACTGCACCTGCGCAGATTCAGATGGAACTGATTGAGCTGCAGTGTAATGGGACACTGAAGGCAAAGTACGACACTGTTCATTCACTCCATCCCTACATCAATGCCTCAGCTCCGTCTTTATGCGGCTCGAACCTTGTGCATGTTTGTGAGCACATATCTGTGTGAGAAGCTCTTCTCAGTGATGAAGATTAACAAAACAGCACACAGAAGTCGTCTCACTGATGAGCACCTGCTGTCCATCCTGAGAATCTCCACAACACAGGACTTTACACAAGCGTAAGCGAACTCGTTGCCAAAAAAGATGCCAGGTATCCGGCTGCGGTCAGAGCAAATAATCACACCAGAGTCATAAGAGCAAAGAAAACTGAATGATTTTAATTGTTATTGCTGAAAAGCACACATTTTATGTATATTTCCAGGTTTTGTAGCATGTTCATATTTCTAACTTGTATAATTTCGACAGGAGATATTTTTAAGGAGAGCAAAATCTTTTGGGATATTTAAGTTTATTTTTTTATATACATTGACATAGGAGCAAAGGAATTTGAATATTATATTTAACAAGATATTTTTATGAAGAGCAAAAATTAAATAGAAGTAATTTAAGGTTTAAGTTTGTTTCAGAATAATATTCCTGTCTGTTTTTATTCATACTTATGTTCCAAAAACATTTAGTTTTAGTGTGTTAAATAAATGTTTATCCTGTTCGCCCATGACCTAAAGTGTGTATTGAATTTTGGCCCTTGTACAACTGAGTTTGACATCCCTGCTCTAACACCACAACCAAATCCCAGGGAGGAACTCTGGTCCGCACTGGAGGTCTCTCATCCTCAGCACACCGTGGAGGAATCGTGTAACTAATTTACATGATTCCTCCACGGTGTCGCTCCATATTGAGATGCCCAGGAATGTGGGTCGCTCTCAGCGAGTGGATTTTGTCCTGGGACCACACAAGGATCTGGTGCGCCAGCTTGTTCAAGAAGCGCGCGCGCGAGACCTCCCTGGTGGTTGATGTAAGAGACCACCGCTGTGTTGTCGGTGTGCACCAACACATGGTGACCTCTCAGGTGTGGGAGGAAGTGCTTCAGGCACGAAATACAGCTAACATCTCTAGCAGATTGATATGCCACCCTGGTGGTGATCACTCCACAGAACCGTGGGCAGGCGCCCGTTCAGCACTGCGCTCCAACCGGTTGAGGATGCATCCGTCGCAAGCGAGAGATGCGGCGACAAAAGAGCTCCCTAACATTGGGCCCTGATTCAGGAACCAAGGTTTCCTCCACAAGTCTAAGGCACAAACTGCACGGCGTGACACTTTGATCTTGCTATGGTGGGTTTCCTCTCGAGACCCCCTTGGTCCTGAGCCACCACTGTAGGGGTCTCATGTACAGCAGGCCAAAAGGTATCACGTTGGGCTTGGCTGCCATCAACCCAGCAGTCTCTGATACTGCTTGACAGTGAATGACTGGCCTTCCTTGAGCTCTCTCGACTGATGTGAGGATCGACTGCACACGAGCAGGAGACAATTGTGCCCACATCGTGGTGAATCCCACACCACGTGTAGGTATGTGGTCCTCTGAGCGGGAGCGCAATACACTCTTCTTGGCGTTCAGTCTCAAATCCAACTCCCCATGTGAGACAGAACAACATCTCAATGTTGAACTGACATCTGCTCTTATTGAGCTAATATCAACCAATCGTCCGAAATAATTGAGTATGTGGAGTTGAGGCGATCAAATTCAATGCATTTACATTTGCTGCGTTAACGCTTTTGAAAGTGCATGTATATGCCCCTTTGTGTATTACTGAAGACTTATTATTTGTACTCTTCATCTTTGTGTGCTCCTACAGTTTCCTTTTAGATACCAGTTAGATGTGTTTAAGATGTTTAGGATCTTAGACGCCTGCACTGAAGTCCAGATCAACTTCATGGCCACTGGAGCTGATGCGCAGACAGTCACAAATCAAGCTTGCTTATAGTCTCGTGAATCTACTGCTTACGCTCTTGGTGTGATTTGGCACCTCATGGATGACGTGAACAAAAAACTTGTCCGAGGCCGCAACTCTTTTAATACACACTGATAATAGCATGCTTTCGAATTAACGTTTTGATTACAAAACAAGGATCTTGAACTTTGCACACAGCATACCCGGTCAGAAAGTCAACGCATTTCCACCCCACCCTGAAAGAGCAGTTCTTTCACTTCCTCAGAAAAACAGTATATTCCTGTAAACGGTGTTAGCTAATCTTAAACCTTACACGTCCCCAGACATACGGTTTTATCAGCGAGCCAATATTAAGTCTAAACTGTCAGGAGACAAAATTTATCTTCTGAGCCTAAGCATCTACTAAATTTACAAAAAGCATTTAATAGCATACAACGTTGATTGTTACAGTTGGTTTTAAATTTAAAACAGTACTTCCTCTAAAACAGCCGGATAAGGTACTCTCAACTTTAGGCGGTAAAACAATTAAGAGTTGAGTCATGTAAGTGTTTAGGGGATACGGGTAAAAAATAATTAGCTTTTAATAAAACACATTGACAAATTGCTGAAGAAACGAAAACCAAATTGGAGTTCTTGTATTGTTTTAAGAAACTGCTTATTCGAATGTATGTGAATTGGACATCACTGGATATTCCGCCTTGATTCCCGTTTGGAACAAACTTATCTGATTCATTCAAAGTGCTGCGGACGTGTGCGAGGCTTAACTTAAATCATATTCAGCGTAAATTTGTGAATGAGATGTTCGAAGTGAAGTAAACTTTCCCCCTGCTCAGGAGTGGGCGGCAATGAACACAAATGTAGGGACCACGTCGATTGGAGCGCGTTCTCTTTTAAGAGCTGATTATCAGCTGATTATGATTGTGACTTCATGTAGCACCAGGTCCTGGAGAAACGCTGTCTCATTTCACTATGTACTGCACAGCTATATGTAGTTGATATGACAATAAAAAGCCACTTGACTTGACTTGAATCAGCGTGTTAACAAGGAGAGACATAGAAAAATATGCTGAACTAGTGGGGCGCCGAGGACTGGGATTGAGAAACCGTTGGATTGGGGTGACATTATATATGCATCCTTATTAAGGAAATTTGTCTATGTTTAGTTTGTGCTGCAGATTTAGGTGCTCATCACTGTAAACTTTATGAATCAGTGGCATGGTCTTCTCAGAAATTAGGAAAATGTGCCTTCTCCTTTGGCGCTCTATATTGGCTTACAGAGCAATTTGTAAAATGTACTTTTAATTAGAGTCTTTGCCATCCCTGGCTACTTTTAAATGTCTTTTTGCAGTCTGTTTTAAAAAGAAGACTTGTACACGTTTGATCTTACTTTTATGATTCGCTTTGTTTTGGAAACTGATTTTATGTATAATACAATGTGCTGTTGTTTTGACCAGGTCTCCTTGGGAAGAAAAAAGACTGTGATGTCTCAATAAGATTTGCTGGCAAAACAAAGGATAAATATATATATACTACATAAAAAGTCTTGTGTCAGTTTTCTTCTAAAAATCAGTTTTGTGACTCATCTTGAAAGTGAAAACATCAGCTGAAAGTGGCGATATAAAGCTCTGGAGCGGATGCTTTGTGTTCAGTATCTGTGTCACTCCTCCAGGAGGCATCAGAACCCCTCAGGCAATCTTTAAGTCTTGAAAACAGAATCGGGTAAAAGTAACAACAGTTGTTCATCTTAAGCTTATTTGAAGTGTTTTGATTTTTAAAGCTGGGAATGGGAATGTCCGAAGAAACGGACAGATATTTGGAAATTTTTAAAAGACAGTATTAAATGAATCCCTACAACTAATTCAAAGTGTATAGGTCTGAGCGATAATGGTCAAACTGATCATGACAAATTTGGTCAAACAAGAAACATCAATGGCTCGTAAAAAAACACTTTGGTTGTATGACACTTTCATGTAAGCAGAGCATCGCTGTCGAGAGATCGGTTTTCTTTCCATATGGAAAGTATAGATTCATCACATTAGAGTTGAACCAGTTATGGCAGATGGAGTATTTTGATAATGTATTTCATACTTTGCTGGACCTTGACAAGTGTAATTTATCTGGTAGTCAATCCTCCGAGAAACATGTTCGCGTGATGATTTTCTATAAGCTAGCAAAGTAAACTTTACTGTAATTGGCGTATTAATGTGTCCTATGGCATAAGTTTTGCTCTTACATATCAGAAAATCAGTATGTAGAACACATGATAACCTACACAGCTTATGTGTTTTGTTTTTGTTTGTACTTAAATTATAGTTTTATACAGCCATCTAGAGTTACATAGCATTACAGATGATAAATGCAAAATTTGGCTAATGGGAGCCTACACAGACTTTAAACATTCATGCATTTTATTATATTGTATTATTGCATTGTATTTTATACGTATGTGCATATGAGTCAAATGAAGATAAAAATGTGTTTTTACATCTGAAGTGTTTATTGAACCAATAAGATAAGAGTAAATCAATAGTCTTGAGTCAAACTACAAGACTCAAGAGTCAAAAAAGCTGTCCAAAGGGCGTCATGGATACGATTGTAGACCTAAACAAGGCTGGAATGGGTCATAAGACCATCTCAAGCAGCTTGGTGAGAAGATATCAACAGTTCATTCGCAGAAAAAACAGAAATAACTTTATCATTCTCTCTCTTGGCCTGGGGCTCCATTCAAGATCTCAGCTCGTGGAGTTTTAATGATCACGAGAGCGGTGAGGAATCAGGTTTTTCTGCAACCACGTCTTTCAATGAAGAAAGCAAACCTTTCCCCTGTTCCTCCCCATAACACCTTGAACAAAGGCTACTAGCCAAAAATGTTGGTTAATAAATAGCCTGTGATTTAAGGAGTGTGTGCAGATGTTCTATTTCAACTTATATCACTTATCTTACATGTAGAAAACAATGGGTTTCATTCACTAATAATGGCATGGATTGTTCCGCATTTGTACATTTGTACAAAAGAGCTTTTTGTAATATGTGTGGTTTCAGTTGTCTCTACTTTTCCTATGAATTTAGAATACGTTTTAAAATGAAATTGTTGGTGAATTGTGAGTTGTTTTTAAATTATTCCATACAAATTTGAGCATACACATGGTTAGTAAGCAGAGACCCATTGTTTGTGTTAGCACACTTGCCTCCTATCCATGTATGGAGTCTTATTAAAGAACACTCCACTTAATTAATAAGTTGAGTTTTACTGTTTTGGAATCTATTTGAGTCGATCTCTTGGTCTGGCCATAGCACTTTTTAGCACAGCTTAGCATAAAACATTGAACAGCTTGAAAATTGCAGCTTTTTCATTTTTGCTGGTCACAATATAACTATAGAACAGTTAAGTTTTAAATAGAAAAAAAATATATATATATAAAAACTCTGTCATTTTTAAACGTGATGGTACTGGTCTAATAGGATTCAATTATCTATCTCCAGACCTCGAGATTGACTGAATGGATTCAAAAGCGGTCAAACATAACTTTTGGAAATAGACTCATTCTCCAACTCCCCCAGAGTTAATAAGTTAGACTTATTAATTCGTGTTTTATCACAATAACACCTTGGTGATGTTGGAAATAACTGTTTCCGTTTTTTATTTCAAGACCTAATTTAAAGAAACATGTCTTGGAGTGATATCTTCTACCCTGGAAATCCAGAAAGAAGGAAAGGCTTATACGCAAAACTCAAGAGCTTCGATTATTGATGAAAAACAACTTCGAGCCACCAACCAACTTATCGAGGCTCTTAAGGAGCACTAGGGAAACATTCTTCAGGCCAGTCATCTTGAAGCAGAGAATGCTACTGTCAAAGCTTGGGAACTGTGGCGTAATCATTGGGCGCATCCGTGAGATCCAGGTAGAAGTGGCGAAGATTGACCAGCGAATGAAGGAGAAGCTGGAACCGGCGCTTATATGAGAAACTGAAAAACATGTATCTTCCTGATTATGAATATAAACAATTCTCAAGCATTATCAGTGCAGTTTGTGGTGCTACAGGCCTTGCCTCCACATTTTTAGTTGGTTGGCTAATTACAAATGGATACATTCTGACAAGCGTTGCACTGGCATGTGGTTTGCTTGCAGCTTGGGTTTATGGCCAGTGTTGTAGTTGGGGGTGTTATTCATGAGGATCGATATGATTGTAAGTGCCATTCTAGGAAGCATTGAGCGTGATCAGCTCAGAGAGTGCTCTGGCAGAGTATGACAGGGCTCTGAAAGAATTCAGGCCAGCGTCTGAAAAATATCAGGACAACATAACCTATGTCAAAGTAAGACTTGAGATCACTCGAAGAGTTGGCAATTACATCACAGTTTTTTCTGATTGTTTTTTTACCATTGTGGATGAGTGTTATATTTTTGGTATTCAGATAAGAGACATGCATTTCTTTTAAATGATTGTTAAATGCTGTATCTAAATCTGTCTGCTACATTCTCTGTATTCAATTAAATAAACAGTTAAAACATTAACCAATGTTTTCTCAAGTTGTTGTTTTTATGTGAAATAAAAAAATGTTCAGTGCAAAATCGAAAGGTTCACTTTCAAACATCTTTATCTAGAAGTGTTTATGTGCTACTAAATGCAAGTACTTTTCCTCTTGACCTGCAGAAGGCACCGGAATGCTGTCTGTGCTCTTTGGGAAGAAGAAAGAGCGAGCTCAAGAAAGGAGAACTGATAAGGTCACGCAGAGCCTTCACCACTATGTGCACAAATACTTCACCATCACCCAAGAGACTGTTGGAGATCCTCAACACTCACCTGAATCAAAGCCCTTGCCCTGCAGTGGAAGCAAATGAAGGTGAAAGCATTGAAAAACTGTGCCAGGGTCAGAGATGTTATGTGCCTGATCCTAGATGTTTCTGAGAAGGAGAACAAAAACATGTCCAAAAAAGGAGAAACATGATCTTTATGAGAAGATTACCTTCTCTGGAGCGTCGCTGAAAGAAAAGGCTGTAATGATAAAGGATCTGCATCAGAAGACCATGGGACTCTTGACGCGTCTTCGGTCCTGTAGTCGCTGTTCGACTGGCAAACAGTGATCTGCGAATGTGATGCCTCCAGTGGAACAGCATGAGTTTCAGGCCCGTTCTGTCGCTTGCTCTGGGAGATCTAGTGCAGAGCAGTGCAAGAATCACTGAGCTTCTGTGCAGATCAGGAGAAAGAGCTTGAATGAAGCTGTGCAGTTAGTGGAAGAGCGTCTTATCTGTTCTGAAGATGCCCTGCGAGCTCCTACAATAGATATTCTGTGTGAAGTGGAGGCCTACATCACCATCTTATCTGAAAACATGTAGAGCATTACTTATGAAGACACTCTTCTCTCAGAGAGTGTAGTAAAGTTTGTGTAGTAAAGTTATGTTTGAAACTGGGATGCTGGTTTGAGCTGGTTTATGGCGGTTCTTTGCTGGTTAATGCTGGTCCTTAGCTGGTCATGGGCAAGTGGCCCAGCTGGAAGACCAGCACGAGCCAGCAAAGAACCAGCAAACCAGCATCCCTGCTTGAAAACATAACCATCAGCATATGCAGTTTTTCAACAGGACTCTAAATAATAACAATAAAAACAGTGGTTAAAAACAAAAGTCATGTTATGTGCTTTTCAACATTCTTTTTATTTGTTCAGATATATATAAAAAAGATAAACAGTAGTATATTCTTGAATGAAAAAACTCCACTCTTTTGGAAATAGACCCATTCTCCAGCTCCTACAGAGTTAAAAGGCTTTGACGTTTTTGGAATCTATTCAGCCATTCTCCATATCTGGCGATAATAGCACTTTAGCATAGCTTAGCATAGACCATTGAATCTGATTAGACCAGAAGCATTTCAGTTCAAAATGATCAAAGATATTGATATTTTCCCTTTTAAAACTTGACTCTTCTGTGAAGTTACATTTGCAACTTTTCAATTTCTGTTGGTCTTAGGTTTTGTCATATTATGAGAAAAATAGTTTACTGTTTTTTTAGCAGTTTTGCTAATAAATAAAAGAAAGAAGAATTAACGCTTCAGAATACAGATCCTTTTTTAATCAGTAACTACACAGGAACAAATCAATAACGCATTATTAACAATGCAGGAACCTAACTGTTAACTAACAAGAAACTCTGATTAACAAATTAGTAAGTAATAGCACAAAGATGACACTAGTAGTTTACTATTAACTACAATTTTTTATTCTTCCCAGAGAACTAGTGAGAAAGTTTCATAATTCACCCAAAACTAAACAATAAGTAATGCATTTAATGCAATTAATTTTAATTACTTCACAAGACTGTTACATTATCAGTAACCTAATAGCAGACTTGTCCTATTACTGTTTATATGTGACATGCTATATAAAATCTGAAAATATTTTGTGTATGCGTATGACAAGCAATGTGTATATGTACTGAACAATAATAAAATGTGTACAATTTTAAATATGTGAGAATGCAATATTTAAGACTACCTCACAACTTTCACTTTCACAACTGCTTTATAGAATTTAGCTAAAAGAATCAACAACAAACAAAATAAAGCAATATAAATAATACTATTCTAATGGTTTCCATTAAAACACCACAATGCACCATTAACTTTAGCTAAAAATTCCTTTTGTAGTGTGTTTTGGGCATTTTTCCAATAGGATTTAACATCCACCAATAGAATCCATCACATACAATATCACCCCATTATACTTTCCGTTAAAACCAGCATAATTCCAATTATATCCACATATCCATTTTTTTCCTGTAAAAATATGATGCTATATATGTCCAAGATTACGAGGGGAGGAAGCATAGGATGTTCTGTTTTACAGTAAAAAGCTGAGCAATCATAACAAAAAAAAATTGTTAATAAATAATATTATGAAATATTAATAACAGCTTCGCACTTGAAAAATACGTTTTGATGATGAAAAAATGGATGCAGATTTTATTTACGTTATTTAACCATTTACAGGCAATAATATTAAATCGGCTGTAATTTAAACAGACAACAAAAAAAAAAAAAAAAAAAAAAAAAAAAAAAAAAAAAGGCGCGATCATGGAACGTTGAAGGTGAGGGCTGTGTGACGTCACAATAATATTCGCGTTAGACTGAAAGTGCTCGCTTGCGGTTCTGTCAATCGTTACACATTCATCCAAATGGCTCCGTTAAAGGTAAGTCTGCTTTTAAAAAGGTTTTTAACGCAGGCGAGGCGGTTTACTTACTAAACATATATTTTTAATGACTTAATTTTCCACCATTCCACCGCCCGATAGAAAAGGCACTTGTTTGATTTTACAAATACCATCAAATGTTCAACCTGTGCTTCTAAAACTGGATCACATAACCTGTCTATGCATATTATGCCAAATCTGTATTCATTCTTAAATTACGTTTAAACATATAAATAGGCTGATTATTCTTAAAGCCGGTGTAAGACATTAACATATTCTCTAACTGAACTTTTTATGAACAGATCATAAAGCTAAGTGTTAATGCTATGTTTGTCCTTCCAGAAAATGTATTGCAGCATCCACCAGTCTTATGAAAAAATTAATAAAAACCCAAAAAGGTGAAGAAAAAGAGGTCAAGATTGCGCAATGTTCTCCAGTGGATGTGATGGACTGCGTCCGGCGAAGACCATGACGAACCGACTTCATCATCAGGAAAACGCAGAATTTCCAAGGTCTGCGCTGCTTTTTTTGGCAGAATGCTCACATGTCGTTCTTCCACGCGCGTCCTCGTCTTCTGAGTCGTAAGTCGTCGTTCGTGCGTCTTCCATCCAGACTCAGGAGACCAGCGACACTCGAGTGCCGGTCGGCAGATCTTCACAAGAGCCTCCAGAAGCAGATCACTGGCGCGCCAGCTCGGAGAAAGCAGCAGTTGAAGGTTAGAGATTTCTCTTACAATTACGATTTTCTACACCTCCAACATCAGGGTTTTTAGCTCTATGTAACAATCGTTAAACGTCCGATTGTCCAGGATCTACTTCGTGAAGCTTGCCTAGTTGTAGTATAGCCTTTATGTCCCTAATAAAGGCTTTTGCTTTGACAAAACGCTTTGAAAAACATTGTCTTCACAGCAGTAGTTGTAGACAGTTCCTCCATCAGATCCTCAGAACAAAACCAGTCTCAGCTGCAGACCGTGATTGAGAGACTTGACCCATCACAGAGAAAAGAGGAAGAAGTTCTCCAGCTTTTCTACTTCCTCTTTGCTTCTTTCTGACCTCTGAAGGCTCTAAAATAAAGGTGTAATTCCTGTACTGTGATTGTTTAAGAAACAGGTATATAAAACAACAGAGCATTCCTCAGGTTATTTTTCTCCTCAGCAGTTGAAGGTTCTTTTCGGTGTTGATGGTTCTTCTACATCTGCAGACAGATTCTTTGCCTCGAAGAGTTCAGGCAGACAAGAGGTGAGAGAAATAATTATCTGCATTTATTCATCCAATCCCTGGATGTATATGTCTTTCTACCTGCTTTGATACCAGATTGTATTTCCTCTGAAATATCCGGAATACAGTCTGAAGTTCTAGTTTAAAACAAACATCTTACAGCATCGACTACAGACATCAGCGAAGACTGATTATTAATTTCTTTACAGATGCAGACGCTGCTCTGACCTTGAAACCATAGACATATTGATGCTGAGTGGTGGGCATTTGGAAAACTATTTTTTAATTAATTATATGTATTTCAAACTATATTCACGTAAATGTGTAAATATATTGAAATTGAAAATAAGGAATATAATTTTAAAAAGATTTATAATTCTAAGTATATTTTGTGCCACAACAAAGAAAAACAGTATTGGTTAACACATATGATGTTTTCCTAGCTCCTCGAGACTTCATGTACATTTCAGAGTCCAGTGGCGTGGTCTGTACAAGGACCTCTGATGGAGCTGCTGCCTGTGTCTTTGTCAGAACCAGAGGAAGTGTCTGAGAAGAGTGTCATCTAAGGAGGAGGACGTCGATGCTGACTAGCTGCACTCGGGTAAAAAATGACTCTATTATTACAAACTCTTTGCAAAACTAGCCTCACATATTTATGCAGAAACCCTGTTTAATGTTTCATCAAGTCTGTCCACTAACGCCATCCTGCAGTCTTCCAAATCTAGGAAACACGTGTTATATGAACGCCGCTATTCAGTGCTCTCAGCGCCCCTTCAGAGAAGATCTGCTCTCGCAGCAGGAGAGCCACGCGACAGCTCCACGCTGATCAGGTAACGCTCAACCAATGCTAACGCTTCCTATGCACAGGTTTTCCCATCAACAACATGCAACAAACATATCTCAGAAGTAGACACCTTTTGATAACCAAGAATGGTCGAGTAAAGGATTATTTTTGTCTTCTTTGTGCAAAAAGTATTCTCTTTAGCTGGAATTGAGCCACTTGATGTCACATGGGACTGTTTTTTACCGATGTTTTTAGTACGTTTCTGCAGTTTTGTTGCTGCTTATTGAGGGTCAGATCTCTGATATCATCAAAAATATCTTACTTGTGTCCAAGATGAATGAAGGTCTTAATGTTTTGGAGTTTTTGGGCGAACTAACCCTTTATCGCGCTTTCTTGCCAGAGCGCTGTTCGACCTGTACATGAGCCGGATGGACAGCAGTGACTGACTCGAAGCAAACACACTACTAAAGTCAAAGCTGCATTGAAAGTCACTATTTTGTTTTCAAGGAAACAGACAGCATGTGAGTACGCTTTAAATCCAGGGGCTCCTTAACTAGATTACTAGGACTTGCTTGTCTCCACACCTGTTTTTTAAACCAAAACTCAATGACAGAAACCAATTGAGCTAATATCAGATTGGGCTGTAATGCTTCGGAAACAAAGCCCTGATCTCTTTAGCAGTGAACTATTGTTATGCACTCTTGGTAATTGTTGCTTGTGTATGAGTTGGATTCACCTTCTCCATCTTCCTCTCAGGACGCACTAATAAAGCCTTGATGGCTTGCCTGTCCTTTCTGAAAGAGGAAAGCATGAGCTTGAGATCGCTCATCCTCTTACACCTGCCCCCGTGGTCCAATATGGAGTTCAAGCTCAAAAAAACGAGCACACCTGCAAAAGGTAACTTAATGCCAATTTAAACATGAATGCATTCTTCTCGCTCAGAAGAAGCTTAATCCTTCAATTGTAGCCATTACTGTGGCCTCAAGAAGAGTTTCACAGAGAATCAAACTGCCTCTCGCTGACCATCAAGCCTCACTCGACCCGCAGACAGTCTGCAGCTGTACATGAGCGTGAGTATCAGCGCCGAGTGATATCCTTGGCACCTAACGGGGAGCCTCTCTTGTCTCTGATCCGCCCATGTCTGGCGCTTTGTTGTCTTCAGGCGTCGCTTCATTGACAGCATGTGCAGTCTGTGCGGAGAAGTCCAGGCCTCCAAGACCCTGGAAGTTCCTCACTCTTCCTCGGGTAATGGCACGCCTTCTGATCAGGTAGAGATCTGGGAGAAGAACCAATCGTGAGCTGATCTGTAACGTCTGGTCACTCTCTGCAGGGTCCTGGTCCTTCTGGTGAAGCGCTTTGACTTTTTGTGTGTCCTCCACGATGAAGACTAAGACTTCACTGGAGATCCCAGAGGAGTTGACGCCATGTCCTGGCGCAGCTGCACGCTGCTGTTTATCAAACATCTGCCCCTCTCTGGTGGCCACTTACAGAACTCATATAACTTGATGTCAGTCTCTCTTTGCTGATTTGATCTGTGATCTTCAACAGAGAGAACAGAGCAGCCAGCTGAAAACAGCAGAGCAGGCAGACGTTCACTTCTCCAGAGAATATTCAGGAAAGAACAGAGTTGCTCCACAGGCAATCAGATGAGAGGAAAGAAAGAGATGGATGAATGGATATAGACAGACAAATACACAGATAGGTAGAGGGGGTAGATAGACAGATGCAGGCATGGATAGATAAATGGATGAAACGGATATATATGGATATTAGATGTTTAGATGAATGGATGGACATTTATAGACGACAGAATTATCATATAATCTGTGTCTTCTAAACAGGAAGAAGTCTGTCTTCATGAGTTCACAGTACACACTCTCAGCTACTGTCTCATCCGGGAAGCCATATGTCTTTTGGTAAGTCTTCACTCGCCTCGTTTCTTTCATCCATAGATGTATAAAGATCGCCCATTAGGCCGTTTCCAGGCACGAGACGCCGCCGCTATCTTTTGGAACGTGAACTTGTCGTTCTTGTAGCATCTTAAACATTCAGTGATCTATTGCACGACGCCAAGTCGAAATGAAAAAACAAAATGGCTTACATATCGCGCCCATGACAATCGCAGCACGAGGTATATTTACTGTTTCGCCACTGACCATGTGATCAGGACACTACATCAGTCAGATCCGCCGGTGCGGCGAGGACGGATGGCTGGCGGTGCAGATGACGCCGTCAGAAGGAGCAGCTGGAGCGAGGTGTCCGAGGACGCCAGGGATAACGGATACCTGCTGTTTCACGCCCAGAGGTACTTCCAGTGTTCACTCTCAGCGATCGGCCAGCTGCTGATAAAAGCTTGAACTCACTCACCTCGCAGCTGAGCAGCTGCCATGCTCGACACCGATCTGGAAGACGCAGAGAGAGCAACAGATGAGGACCGCGGATCTCGCGAGGAAGGTCCCACCCCAGAGAGGGTCTCGAGGGTCCTCCAGCTCTGGAGCCAGTCCGCATCTGTGGGTTCGGGCGGAGATCTTGACAGATTCTTCGTCAGATACTTTAGCATGGTTCTTGTCATTCTGAGCGAATCAGATGGCACATTTTCAACATACAAGGAACACAAATAAGAGGAGCAGTGTTTTTCACTGTTCTATCTTTTTTACGCTTTTATATAAATAAACAAAATATAATATATAAAATAATAAATATAAGTAATAAGTAAAAATACATAAAATTGATAAATAAAAGATGGACGAAATAGTACATTAATATTAATAATAAAATTAAGTCTAAATAACAGTAAACAAAAGAAGGAATAAAAATATGTAATACATAAAAATGTAATCATAAAATAAGTAATGAAACAATAAAATATTACATTAATATTAATAATAAGATAGTAAAATAAGAATATGTTATATTAATAAACAATAAAAAGGTTAATACATTTTTATAATGAATATTGTGCATTAAAAATAATGACTATGGAGTCTTTAATGCATGAAAATTAAATAAACTATTAAAAACTAAAATAAGTAATAGATGAAATAGTATTAAACAAAAACACTAATAATAATAATGATAAGGTATAAACATAAACTAATAAACAAATAAATAGTAAAAATAATAGATAAAACAAGTAATAAGTAGATATTACATTGTGTATGCCTTATTTACTACACATTTCTTTAAAGTAGAAAAAAATAAATAAAGGAATAAAATAAGCAATACATAAAAGTAATAAAACTAATAAAATAAAAACAAAAACAAGTAATAAATGATACAGAATAAACGGAATAAATAAAATATTTATATTAATAATAAGATAAAGTATAAATAAAAGTAAAAAAATAAGTACATATGTACAAATAAACAATAATAAATAGAAAAGGCAATCAAAATAATAAATGAAAATGTATTACATTAAAAATCAAAAAGTTAAAAGTAATAAAAATCAGCAGTGCATGAAAATTAAATAATGAAAACTAAAATAACTAAATAATGAAACTGTATTAGAAAAAACATTACATTAATAATAATAAGGTAAGCAACATAAAACTAATAATTAAAAAAAGAAGAATAAAAATGATTACATTAAAATAACATAGTGCACATTACTAGTACAGTGGCCAACAGTAAATAAGGCATATAAAGGAATAAAAATAAGTAATACATAAAATGCAAAAATCATAAGTAATAAATGAAATGAAATATTACATTAATATTAATAATAAAATATAAAGAACAACAAAATAAAGGAATAAAAATAAGTACTACATAAAAATGTAATAAAAATCTAACAAATAAAATAAGTAAAAAATAAAAATAAGTAATGAAACAGAATAAACAAAATAAATAAAATATTTAATAATAATAATAAAATAGCGTATAAATAAATGTGATAAGAATAAGTACATACATTTAATAAATACAATAATAAATGGAAAATAAATGAAAAAGTATTACATTAAAGATTAAAAAGTTAAAGTAATAAAAATCGGTAATACATGAAAATTAAATAAACAATAAAAACAAAATAACTAATAGATTAAACAGTATTAATTAAACATTACATTAATAATAATAAGAATAAAGTAATACATAAAAGTAATTAGTATATGAATACATATGGTAAAAAAATAAATAAAGGAATAGATATAATACATAAAATGCACAAATCATAAATAATAAATAAAGAAAATAATACATGAAAGACTGATGGATTCAATATTACATTAATAATAATATAATTAGGTATAAATAAAGAAGTACTAACAAAATAAAGAAATAAAAACAAGTAATACATAAAAATGTAATAAAAACTAAAATATGTATTAAATGTAATAATAAATGAAATATTTAATAATACAATATAATGGTGAATAAAAGTGAAAAATAATAATAAGAAGTACATGAATAATAAATACGCAATAATAATTTTTTTAAAAAGAAATGGAAAAAGTATTACATTAAAAATCAAAACGTTAAAGTAATAAAATCGGTAATACATGAATATTAAATAAACAATAAAAAAAAACAAAATAACTAATAGATGAAGCTGTATTAAACAAAACATTACATTAATAATAATAAGGTATGAATTAAAAAGTAATACATAAATTAAAAACAAGTAATAAATGAAAGTAATTAGTATATAAGGTATATAAAGTAGTAAAAATAAATGAAGGAAGAGATATAAGTAATACATAAAAATGCAATAAATCATAAATACAAACAGTATCACATGAAAGACTGATGGATTAAATATTACATTAATAATAACAATAATATTAATAAGATATCATATAACAAAAGTGAAAATTAAATTAACAATAGAAAACAAAAATAACTAACAGATGAAACCACTATTAAACAATTATATTAATAATGTATAAAAAATAAACAGAAAAAGTACAATGTTATAAATAAAAGTAATTACGTTAAAATAATACAAAGTAAATAAGGCAAACGTAAAGTAGTAAATAAATAAATAAATAAAGGAATAAAATAATACATAAAAACTGTACATTCCAATAACAAATTAACTATAGGTTATTTTTATACTACGTAAAATAGCTGCAATTTCTTTTGCAAAAGTTTAATAGTAGATGTCGATTATGACACCCAATAAATATTATTTATTAAATATACAAGGCTCTTCATTGTCTTTATTTCTTTATAAGAAGGAAATGTTTTTTAAAAATGGAAATAAAGTGATTCGATCTGATACGTAATGGAGAAAAAGAGGGTAGATGTCAGGGTTCATGCTATTAGAGATAAAAGCCGCCATCAGATGTGCGTTATAGACTCCTTTGAGGAACAATCCCACTCATTCTCTACTAGAAGAGAAACAATTACTTCATAATTCATCAAAACCAACAACACACGTTGAAGACCCTGTTCTGTGAAAGCTCCTGAAGGTCATAGATCCTCTCTTCTGAATATCATTACTTCATCATAGTCATGAGGATGTGTCTTCAATACCTTACAACTGGCAACTATTACATCTTGAGACGGTTCTGGGCTCTGGAGGGGGTTTTGGGATGCTTTTTTCTGCTGCTTATAAACATATAACCTTTTCTAAGACACAAGGTGTATACTTTCTCATTATTAATGGAGTGATTCACCCGAGAAGACACTGAGAAGATAATCATTTACAAAACAGTAAAACGCGGTCATCACATCATATACATGGCAGTGCTGCTCGTTTAGCTGGTGCTCAGGTTCTAGTCTGGCGCTTATGAACCTTATTGTAATATATACTGAAACTAGTACTAATTTAAAGAAAACGACATTATATAGCACAAATATAATACATTTGACTCTCAGATCACTCACAAACAGCAGTGATCGGTATAGCACCTTTCAAAATGTTTACAACGGCAGAGGACATCTTCGAACAAAGCTTAGTGTTTAGATGCTTCTCAGTGTCCGCTACTACGCAGTTACGCTGCGGACAGCAGACTGGGGTCCAATGGAAACGCCGCAAACCAAATGGCATCGCAAATGTTGACAAGCAACCGAGAGGTCAGATAAATGCCATACAAAGGTCGTAACTTTCTCAACGTCTCCTACAGGAAATTACAGACCTTGGCGCCCGCAGGTGGACTCGTGAGTATGTGAGTTTTCGCATTGCCATGCTCGGCCCTCAATGCTGCGCTTCGAGGAGAATAAGTACTTATTTCTTCAGGTTTCCATCAGCTGCAAACCAATCCTGATCGATTTGGTAACTGCTTCTGCATCAATATTTCGACAGGCTTGTGTAGTAGGTCACCTCCTTTTTCTTAAGGGCTCCATCTCGTCTCCAGGCGAGAACGTCGCTGAAGCTGGGAGTGGGAACCTCGGGGGAAGGTGGCGTGTTTTGAGCATAGTATTTGAAAACGCACGCCTTAATGCATTAAGATAAATTATGTGTTTAAAAATACCTCAACAGAATGAAGACCGACATGGCCTCCACCCTTTTTAAAGCCAAAGTACATTTATCCTGACTTTTTGAATACCAGATTCCTTTGAATTGTGCAAAATGAGTGGGTTTTATTCATGTAATTTACTTCAATATGTAATGATATGTATGTATATATTATAGCTACAGGGTTTAACGCTTAAACATTGTTATGCTTAAAGTGTTTTAGTATACTGTATCTACACGCTATATTTCAGGCGACTCCTAAAAATGCTAAATTGATGATACATTATGATAAACTAAAAATAAACCAATACTGTAGAATGGCACACAATTAAATGTGTAGACCCAGTTCAAAATGACAAAACTTCTATTTAATGAGCAAAAATGCTCAATTTTTAACTTGGGTGGTAAATTAAATGAACTTACAGGCATTTACATGCCTATATATTTCAATTAAAATCGTTAATTTGAATATGCTTTCTGCGATTTAGAGCTCAATCGCATTATTTAAATGGGCATTAAGGCTATAAGTTAAAGGTTATTCACACATGGCCAAAATCTCAAAAGTCAGAACACACTTTCAAATGAAAGCAACCTACACAAGTATAAAATTGATTCTTTTCAGATAATACTCTTAAGTCCTAGCGATCACGCTTAACAATTTTAACGCTTTAACAAAACGAACCACTCGGCTAGTATTACTGTGACAGAAGGACCACAACACAAATGAGGTCTGGGAAGCTAGCAACAACTCCAACGCCCCGAAGCATGACCACTGCCTGCTTAAATGCTGCACCGCTGCTTCTGATTGGACGTCCAGATCTTGACAGACGGTCAGCCAACCAATCAAGAAAACCTAATGAAAACACAACAGCAAATAATAACAGAAAAGACATCACCAAAATCACCTTGGGAACCCAGTGAGTCCTGCATTGCCATGTCCATCTCAGGACTCACGCAGGAGCCAGCTGCTGAAGCGGTCTCATATGAAGCAGGCCCAGCGACGTGACTGTCGCAGCTGCCATATACCTCAGAACCTCTGAAAATACTTCAGTGACCGATCAGCCCTGCTCTTTGTCACTTTCATATATTCAGACCAGACAAAGAAATCTTGGCGTATCTTAAGGTGCTCCAGGGTCATACTTGGCTAGATGGATCACCTCAAAGTTCCTAAAGGAGCATTTCTCACAACCTCTTCACAATGGAGCACAGTTCTACAAAAGTTTTAATCTTTTCTCATAATACAAGTAACTGCTGTGAAATGATAAATGATACCAAACATGAAATGGAGAAACAACAAGTTCACAAGACGCATGATATAGTAATGCTTGGTCTATTAAGTGATTTTTATATAATTGCCAAATCGTGGTTAGGGAAGGCTAAAAAAAAACCATACCATTATCAGTACAAATGCTTTAAAATCTTTAATTTATGTTCTCAAGTAGTAGCAATGAAAAAAATATTCATTGTTATAGTAAATCTATGATTATGTCTCAGTCACCATTTTCATGGAATGACCCAAAGCAATAGCATGTTTACATACACCGCAATAATCTGTGGTTCCGTGACAATGGATTGTAATTGGCCAACGCTCGGTTCTTCATTGTTTTCATCATTCATGGCTGATCCAGTCCTCGGCGATGCTGCCTTTTTGTTTTTCTTAAGTTCATCCATGATGTTCTGTAACTGATTAATTACTTTTCTCATTTGACGCATGAATGTCCCAGCTTCACTTCATCTCCCTTTCACTTATTTGCGATTTCTGTTAGTTATCCATACAGCCATCGAGTGCCTTGGTGTCTTCAAGAACCGAGAATGTCAAGCACGGTACACCGCAGCAAAACTCCCGTGGCGCTGCAGTCAAACGCACTGCTTTAGACATCTGTCCAGCCACTTCACCGGCAAGTCACCTATCCAATGATGCAATATTTCACCACATTTCATAATATAACAGATATCACCATCTGGCGTATTAAGGTCTTTTCTCAGTATTTCAGGTTTTTTTTGAGATGACATTAAGAACGTCAGCCATAGGTCGATTTTGTTCTGAAATCCTTTAAGTCCATTTGCAATGTTTTTTAACAGTTTATCTTGCTGGTACATTTTGAATAAGCTTACGACCACTGCCAATTCCACCTGGCGCCATGCCTGCTCCTACCGCGCGCAGCAGAAGCCACCATAGTAAGTGAGCTAAACTAATCCCGCGATGACGATGGTCCCCCGGTTATTGCCAAAATTCCTCCTCTTCAGAGACTGTAGACCTTTGAAATATTCAAACATTTTAACAAAACTATGCAATGCCAGTATGATTCCTGGAGTTCAGGGTAATGTCTGTCGTAGAGTTCACTAAGAGACAACACTATCAGATCTAAAGAGAATGTAAAAATGAAGAATCGATTATTATATATCACACAATTTGAAATATAAAATGATTTGCGAATGGTACTGTTGTTTTTAACATTTATACTACAATAATAGAATAATCCAATTTGTCTTTAAACAACCAATTAATCTGGGCCATACTGGCCAATTCTCTTACACATTGGGCGTATATTCAAGTTGCCGCCGTCAGCGAGGATTGACTATGCCATTGTTGCTGTGGTTAAGCACAAGTGAATATACTATCATTTATTATACTTTTCATGCAACTACTTGACAAAAACAAATCTTAGTTTGTATTCACACCAAGAAAGTACGTTTGTCCACTTGCTTTGGTCCGACCAACATAATCTTTATTTTTTTGGTTTGGTTTTGCTTTCCACACTGACATTGATATTTATATAATTGCACTACAAAAAATTCTTATACATGCTCTCATACATGGTATACTGACAATGGCACTGCATGGAAGATGGACTAGCATAAAAGAAAGCCAAATTAAACTTATCAAAACGGGCGCAGGCACGGCGCGATTGCAGGCTTTACATGCGCCTCATTGTGGCTAGCAAATGCAGCTAACACGAAACGCTCCCTTAAGGCAACTTTAACTATGGGGAGCTCGTTAACTGAAAAGTTGCGGTGCTTTCTGCAATGGATCGAGGTTGGATTATATTCACACTGGTACCAGAGTTTGTTTGAACCTAAATGGAATCCAGCTGAACAAGCGGTCTCGTTCGGTTCCAGCTTAACTCTACGGTTCGTAATTGTTTGCGCGCATCATATTCACATCTGCCAGGATTACTAATCTAGTCTGATAATAGTGCACACTTACCAAAGCATTTCTGTCACATAGGAAAAAAAACAAATACAAGCAGCAGCACGCTGTTTAGTCCGTATTATGTCACTGCATTATAGTGCTGCTTAACCATTATCTTCCAACAAACAATAGTGTAAGCATAAATCAAACTCACATTATGGCTATAAAAGGCACATATTCACTCTACATGTACAGGACAATTTTTCCTCTTTTGAAAATTATTTTCCAGGTACTCAATCCTTTTCTTTAGACGTGTTATATGGAAGAAACATATCTTCCGAAAAGTAATTTGCTGTCTAAAAGTACAACCAGATAAGAAAAGCTTTGAGGAAAGGTACCATAAAAGCAGTAATTAAGATCAAAGTCCAAAGTTCATGTGTCACATGCAGTGGGATTGAAAGACTTTTACTTTCTCCTTTAAAGATTTTTGTATGAGATACCCTTCCATCAAATACCTAAACCCTCCCCTGCTCCCACTCCCTGGATTACCCAACCCACCCACCTCCACCTCCCTAAAACCTCCCACCTCCACCTCGATGGAACCAACCACAACCCTGGATCGTTGTTCTGCAGTGATGGTTACTGGTTGGTGGAGCTCCCCAGCACCACCCATGGAGCAGAGATACAAATGTATCTCTCAAACATTGACAGGACCAGAAAGTTGGGGTCCTTCTTTCTTACGCCTCTAACTCTGTCTGCAGGATTTAATCGTTGACGATTTCGCCTAATCTTGTATTATTGTTTGTCTCTTTCAAGATCATCCTGACTTGCTGTCATAGCAACAGGTCTAGCTGAAACCGCTTGGGAGCAGGTTTATTTCATGTAAACAGGATTAGATCACAAGCAGAATTGATCTGTCCCAGCCACCATAACTTCATTACAGGAGTATCCTACTGATCCGGGACAGGATACAGCCAGGTTTACTCATTGAAATATTTATTCATGATAAACAATTAAAGTATAACTGGTATTGAGAATTACACACGCTATAGTTAATCTTTAATTAATGCGCCACGTAGAATAAAAACTAAACTTCCCAATTTTCTTTAAATGTGAATGAATGAATGAATGAATGAATGAAACAGCACAGGTTACAAGTTTTCCTTGAGATGTCTTTTTGATAGTTTGAACTGTGAATGCTCTCTAAACTCAAAAGGTAAATGCATGTGTTTGGGTAACATGCTATGGATCTTTAAGCACTGAATGGTTATATTCTTTATATCTTCAGTCATTATCAGTTACTTCATCTTCTGTTTAAATGTAAGTACAATTAAAGAATCAGTACATTTATGAGCAAGTGCATCAAGTCCTTGATGTGTCAAGTGTAAGCACATAGTTATTAAGGACACCTAATATACAAAACGGTACCAACAATACGGTATTCCTAGTTGTTTTGTTTCTCTTCCCCTGGATAACAGCCGTGTCACAGGATGCTTAAATTCTGAGTGGAGGAGGCGCGATCGAACTGAAACTAAGTGTCTGCCTGCTCATTCGCCCCAGACACAAGTTCTTCCGCTGCCATCAAACATGATTGTATCTGGCCATTGCTTCCTCTGACTGTTTTTTACAGCTCTTGCTCAGTGTAAGTTCATAATTTGCATACGTCCAAATATTTACACATTAATGGATGTATGATTCATGAAGTAAACTAATTTCAGGCAATATGCATTACCACTACATTTGGCATAAGTACATTTTTGTATTTTTTTTTAAACAAGCTCATTATACTCATCAAAGTTTGCATTTATTTGATTAATAAAAATCTATTTTAATATATTGTAAATTTCCTAATAGATTGCATACTGAATTTTCATCATCATTACTCCAGATTTTAGTGTCGCATTATCTTCAAAAATCATTATTATCTCCTTGATGCAGAAGTGCTTCCATGTTCAGTAGCCACTATAGAGGAAGTAACGAGAACAATAACAACGCCCAGTAAACGGTAAAACCGCAATATCAAGCAAAAGAAATGATTCGGTTTACAAATGTATGCGCCACTCTAAAGGGAAGAAAAAAGCTGATTTATTAAAGCTATTTTCTGACTGAGCGAGTCTTCGCTTATTATAAGCTTTTATACGTTTATTTGTCTGGGATTTCAATTATATTTTGATGATTCTTCCATTTCAGTAGAGTATAACGATTGACATTGGATACCTGAAACGGAGAAAGAGTCTATGACTGGGTTCGGATGGAGTAGAGGCATGGTATATTGACTTTAATCAAAAGATGGGAGTAGTCACATTACCCGATTTCGCAGGATCCTATGAGTCCTTTGGTGATTTTATGAAGAAAGTATCGCGAGATCAAGAAATATAAACAAACCTGGCTTGTACCATTAAAGCTTGCAAGAGCCCACCAGAGGAAATGGGTACGGCGCACAGTTTCACAGCAATACATTTCTTTAACAGAAGTGTAATGGGCTAAATGTTCTATGCTCAGTGTTTTGGCTCGCAATTGTATTGTACCGTACGCTTGACAGATCCTCCCGAGATCGTGCTCATCTATCTGAGGAGCAGTTTTCGCCAAGGTGCTGAAACACGCCATCTGTCACGTCACCGGCTTCTTTTCCTCCACCTGTCAACGCCCCATGGGCTAAGCAATGCGGGATTGTGACAGAACGCGAGTCTGAAATAGTACCGCCGAGGAGCCGACGTGTGATCCTTCCACGTGCTCCTCTCTCTGAAAATCACTCCTGAAGCTGGGAGATGCTTACAGCTGTACAGTGAAGCAATCGAGCCCTCCAGGGCCAACCGCAGACCAAAATAAGTGGAGTAAGAGCCATTGACAAAGAGTTGATTTAAAAGAAACAGCCTGATTTTTTCACAAATTAAAAATGTCAAGTGCTGAGAAGATTGTTATGGTGAAAGTGCATCTGCTCAGCAGCTGAATTCATATTACATGTACCTTTATCACCAGGCGTCCCACTGGCAGTTGCTGTCCTGCCCAGCTTGGGGTCCGTGGTCTCTGTGGAGTGGGATTGACTCTAGGCTGCTGGGGGTCACTACTGGACTCTTTCTCTCCTCATTAAAGCAATAACGACTGACACGCCAGACATGGCCAAAAACATAAAACATTTAATGCAGTGGACCCAAGGACTTAAAAGAATGCCAATAAAAATGTGACTTACTATTATAAAACCTTTGTTAATAAACTTTTTGGCTGTGTATTGCTTTGCACAACATATTCTTTCTTTCTTTTTTTGGACTATATGAAAACATCTTTTGTAAAATATTTTACTCAGACAGTACTAAATAATAATACTATTTTTAATGATGCAAATGCCAAAAACATGAATGCACACTTGGTTGTAAATTAAAACACAATCTGCGATGATATCACAATGGTGTTGCATTGTGGTCGATGAAGTATGCGTTTGAAGCAGCTTTCTCAATCGAGATCGCCTTCTCAAACGCTTGTTTCTTGTTCAGATTAACAAAAGGATTCTACACAAGAGTAAGAGTTCAAGAGAGCGTTGAAAGGGAAGTGAACGCAGCCTTGATTCGTTATAAGCAGAAACTCAGTTTTGAGGAACTAGTTACTCAATGCAGTTCCCCAAATGTTCTTTTAGACCCTTTCCGATCATATTCTAATGATTTCTGAATCGTAGTCATTCTACACAGTGTTTCTGAGTAATTTAAAAGAATAATAAAATATTTGTGTTCTCAAAAACTGAGAGGTTGTTTTTTTGCTAGAAAGTAGTTGTGCTTAATCTTAAATCAATTTTATTCACTCTTTGCTTTTAAACATGATTTTAAATGGAAGTACTGCACGGCTTAGAAACATGACACATGAGCAAACGTTTACTGAGTGGGTTCAAACCTCATCTCTTTTATCATGAAGAGAGTATTGGCTAATCTCAGTTGTTATGCTAAGAGCGAGTGAACATGTCTCTTCCAAAGATCTGGAGATTACATCGCAATTCCTTATTTTGTCTCTATTCACCGAACAGGTGAGAGCACTGTGGTGTGGATATATTGTCGCCTTTGGTATTTATCAATACGTTGTAAGGTGGTGTTTTAGAAAGGGCATTCTGCACGTTCGCTGCCGGTGCCTTGTTTTTCAGGTAATGGGTATTATAATTACCGCCTGACACAGTGCATCTACAGCTCCCTGATTTCAGCGACATGGTGTTCTTGGAAGGCTATTTCTTCAACAAGTATCTGTATGTTCAGTTCAACAGCACCCCTTTGGGAGTTTGTGGGGTTCACTGAGTTTGGAGTGAAAACTGCAGAACGCTGAACAAAGACGCAGGCGCTCTATTATACCAAAGGCTGAGGTTGACGCTCTGTAAACCCACGCTGTACAGTACAAAACAGCTATCCAATGATAAAGCGCTATAGGTGATTCAACCCAGAAACATGTAAGCTACCGTCATATTTCAGAATTCATGTAACGATATTGTACGATTTAGTGGCTCCAGGTGTGAAGCTGAGTTTAGTGAAGCAGGAGACAGCAGACATCCATCGCTGTTGATGTGCAGTGCGCACGACTTCTACCCAAAGAAAATCAACGTGTCCTGGCGAGGGACGGTGTAGTGGTGACTTCCGACGTGACTCCTCCACCGAGAAGATGCTCTAACGGAGACCGGTTCCGTTTTCAGATTCACACTGAGCTGAGTACACTCCCAAAGCTGGAGAGAAAGATCTCCTGTATGGTGGACCACGCCGGCTTCCCAAACCCACATGATCATGACTGGAGGTAAGAGACATACCAGTATAGCATCCATCATGCAATAAGAGAAAACATGGAAACTGTCTAGATGTCCGATCTCAACCTTTCAAACACGAACAGTATCTGGCAGTAAATGCTGAGATGATATAGTGATATGTGTGTTCCTCACAGACTTCCTCTGCCTGAGTTTGAGTGGAATACGCCGCTGTTATTGACTGTCGGAGCGCGGACTGATGCTGGGAATCATCGATAGCTGCTGGATTCATTTACTACAAGACAACTAAACAGGTCTGGCGCAGTTAACAAAACAATAAGATACACGTGCGGTCATGCTGTAAGTTATTTTTCAATCAACTACTTCTTTTATTTTCCAACAGAGGAGATCCTAGTACTACATTAACGATGGTGAGTTTTACATTCCCTTCTGATAACCTTATTTCTCTTCTGTGATCAGACATTATAATTAATGACTGAATAATCCGGCAAGTAACAATCATGCTAAAATTGCAGGTCCTGTCCTGACGCCTCATCATGGGGAAACACTCTTCATGACACATCAACACACAATGTTTCAGCATGGTGGGAAGACAGGAAGCACAGCATCACATCTGTGATGATTCCTCTGTGAATTCACAGAGTAATTTTTATATTGCTTAGTTTCCTGTGCTGTGTTAACGATCCAGCTGATATTTGCAGGTAATCAAGATATCACAAGTGCAGCATTATGGTATTATAGAGTATTGTTTCCATTAGAAGAAAATCGCTTAGAAATCAAGTAATTAAATTTGTCTGGCTATGTGTTCTGTCTCCATGTTATAAATTGTCCTCACAGTCACACACATGCAAATAATGCTGTGCAACTTGAATGTTATGTGGCTGCCGATCCCATACAGCTGTTTATATATTTGTAAAGTGAAGAGGCGCTTCCCACCATCAACAGAGAAAATAAGCCACATAAATTCTCATGAGAAATGACAGCAATTCCAGGCCATTCTTCAAGCATGGACAATCAATGGGACATCAGGGAGAGCAGCAATAGCTCCCCCCAAAATAAACCATATGTTGATATCCCCCAACACAAAACATGACCTTAACCCATGATTGAGATAAGACAACTATAAGACAATAAGGGCACCCCAACAGACATTAAGATCCATTGACACAGCATCTGCTGATGGAAAAACGAACAACCAAAACAAAAATGTACCCTTTCAAAGCACATGTCCTAATGAATATATTTTTCCAATACCATAAAAACTTAAGACTCAAGACTCAAGAAAATGATTCCTATATAACAACTATGGCAGCTCAAGAACAAGCTTGTTCCCAACACCTAATTACAATTTTAGAATAACCATGTACCAATAAAAACAAAAACCTTCATACTAGCTTTGTCCCTGACAATACAACTATAGCTAGGAACAAGCATACAACACAACCAAGAACTTAAGAACAAGCATGTTCCACACGATCATATAGCTACAGAATCAACGCTGAAATTCTGTATACATCTGAATCTGGAAAATGCTGCCTTGCAGACTTTTTAAGAAAGGAATATCAAGACACGCTAATGCAATGTTAACCTTACATCCTGAGATACTTTCATTTAGTCTATATTTAAAGGCAGAAGGGATGTATCCTTGTTGCCTTGATACCCACAATTTCTGTGGTTGAGCAAAATAAATTATTTCTAGCAAGAAATATGTATTTCATTGAACCGTGAGCTGCCTCAGAAGTACGTCCGTAATCAGCGCTCTACATGACCTTCATGAACAAACACTGCCTGCAAAGTCTAAAAAGCAGCAATTCAGCATCCTTCACTGGAAATCAGAGACGATGAGGTGTGTCTCACTCTTTCTTGAATTTATTCAGAAATGGAACAAGTGACCATCTTTTTGACTCAATAAAACTTCGGACTTCATAAATGCAACTTGAAAATAGTTGCTCCTGACTTAAGATCTTTAAAATATATATAAAAATACAGTATATACATCAAAGGTTGTGTTCCATAACGTTTCTGCTTTTAATTTTCAAATTTAATTATAATAACATTTAATAGCTTCTTTATTTTTATAATACTTTCAATTAACCTTAAAATGAAGTTAAAAGCAGATCAAAAACTCTTAGTATGGGTCACCACTTGGTCACGCTACCACTTTACTCGACTGGACGGGGTGGCAGGTACAGTCCTAAATATACAAAACATCCATGAACAATACAAAATATGTGGTTAATGCAATGTGTTTTCTGTGTAACTGTTCCTGCATATTGCATCAGGCTATAGGTTTCAGAGACAGCAACAACGCTGGCGCTCATTACTCGCTTCTCAGGGAAGCATGGTTATGAGTAACCTTGAGATGTTTCTAAAAACCCAGCCCAGCCGCCTGGCGCCAACAACCATGCAATGTCCCCAATCTGATGATCAGTTTCAAATTCAGCAGGTTGTCTGACCATGTCTATGCTTTAAATGCATTAATGCTTGGGAAATTTGTGTTAACGAGCAGTCTATCAAGGATACTTAATTAAATGACCAGTGAGTGTAGAGTTGTACAGTAATTTAGTCCAAGCTTCAAGAATTATATTATAATTTCAAGTAGATTTTAGTATATACAAACACAAGTTATCACAAAAGAACTAATAAAGCATTTAGCATTTTATCATTTAGTCTATTAAGGGTTGTAACATTAATGGTTGTATGTGATATTAAAAATCCTGAAATTCATCAACAAACAGGCAATCCAAAATCCACAGATTTTTTTTTTTTAAACACATGATTGTATTTGAGATAAAAGATTCAGCAAAAGCAATGGATAAATAAAAAAGGTACAGTAACATGATCACATACTAACACGCAATATTATGAACATAGCCATTTGGCTTATTTTTTTTCTTAACCCCATATCAGCAAACAATCTTAACACATCATCTGAATTACTCAGTGACACAGAAAATGCTTTCATGTTCTATAGTCAAAAACATTAATAATTCTCCTTCTCTACATCTCTAAAGCATCAAGAATTGCCTAAAAGATCATCTCAAAGGTCTAGATTATGTGACATTTCAAGAAGGTCACCAGTATCTGTAAGATATGATGGCAACTGAACTACTAAAGTTTTAATATGTAAGGCCAATAAATTATAAATTTGTTTAGTTTATGACCCAACTTGCAGACACTATAAGCCAGCCAGATCATTGGTAAGTAAATCTTCATTGAAAGAAATTTTATTCAAAGGATCTTTGTACTTTCCATTTTGTTTGGCTGGTGGATTCCCTTTCTTGTATCTTTTACATGCTCTGTTGGACATAAACAACGAACAAAGCGATCTAGTTTTTTTTCTGATATCTTGAGCTGTATTTGCAGATCGCTTACTTCCTTCTCTCAAAAGGTAATAAGTGGTACCGAAGGATATTCCTGCAGCAGCAGCACTGCCAACAACTGGAAAGAGACTCAAGAAATATTCAACTGTACTAATGGTAGCGAGCAGCAGACACTTGCAATCTGGTCAATGCTTTTTCTCGATGGCAGTAACAAATTTAGATTTGGCCAAATCTCTCAAGTGGGGCTTTCTGTTAACGTTTCTGGAAAGCCTTGTCAGTGATCTATCATCCAAACTGTCGAATAGTAGCATGTTGTGAGGAAAGACACGACCATGCCTACAGCCACATGTTGGGCGTTGATAGGCTGCGGCACAGGGACAACCGCACACCAGCAGAAGCAAGAGATACAGCCCAGATCATCCCTTTAAACATCTTTGATCTTTTCTGAAGAGACGGCAGAACACACTGGCCAGGCTTGTAGAAGAGCATATCTGTGTTCTGGAAGCTCATCTTCAAGAGTGTCTTGAAGTGATTCAAAATCATATTCTCCAGATCAAAAGACGATATTAAGAAAACTTTAGTCTCTCTCAGGTCTTTCAGGTTCTTCTGACAATCAGCTCTTATTACGGAAAGAACTTTCTGCTCATCAAATCCTTTTTTTCCTTTCTCAGCAGATATGTCGTTGTCAATCTTGAACCAACGGCAAAAGCTTTTCTGTTTTCTTATTTCTTTAGCCAGCATGATGTCATTCTCTTGTGAACCTCTGAAGTAAGGATGATGAAGAAATCATAGGTACAAACTTAACATCTTTTAGATATTTTTTTGCTTTGAAGTTTGGGCTTCTATTCCAGGCAGGTCCCAGATTTTCAAGATTTGGCATTTCAGGATGTTCATACATGGTGGCCTCTGCTGTAGTTTCCGTAACTCCAGTAGGTGCTGCCCATCATCGTCATCCTTTAGACTCCTTCAATTGCATTTTACAAAGGAGGATTTTCCTGATCCTGTCCTTCCAGTCACAGCGATGTTAAGTGAGACATTAAAAACTTGTTGTCACATTTTATTTTAGCTTTGCCGTAGCCTTTTCCAGAGTGGACTCTCCTGATGCCTTTACTGCATCAGCAACATCAGGGTCTTGATGTTCCATGTTCTGAATGACAAAAAGTAAACATTAATGAATCTCGCGATTAAAGACATAATTATAATGATTCTTGTTTAAATAACATACCCTAATGTAAATTAAAAGTGATGATTATAATTACTCGAATTTTTGGTTCCAGGAGAAGTAATGGGACACCTGGTGTAAGTACAGAACAGAAAGAAACTAATATAACACAATTGTTCTGTCAACACTAAACAGCAATCACTACTAGTTGTTGTTTTTTACATTTACTGTAATTTCACTTAAATATATAATTACAATTCATTTCATGATTTTGCATGAATTAACAAATTTGCAATTTGTTTCCTTCCTCATTAACCAGTAGGTTTACTTTCACCCATTTTGGAGGCAGGTTTAAACTATTGAATACCCATTCATTAAACATAAGACAAGTTTGACTGTTTGACATTTCTAATAAACTTTTACACTCACATTGTGTAATGACATGTATTTTACAAAGATAAGATATTGATCATCATCCTCAAATTAGTAGGGAATGGACAATACACATACAAATAATAAACAAACAGACTAAATACATATTTTAACCCTATTACTCAAGAGTTTTTTTTATATAGGGTTACATATGCAAATTAATTCACTAAAAATCTTTCAGTTTCTGAGAAGAACAAGGTAGAAGAGGCTTTGAGTGTCAAAATTCATGCCTGATGCCACGCTTATTAAGTGGGTATTATACACGTATGTTGTGTCACTTGTCACGGTGTAGTTTGAGGAAGGAGCCGCCAGACAAGCATATAACAAACAGTTTTAATCTTACACCAAGAAGCAAATTATAACACTACAGGCAGGCAGGCAGACAGAACAAAAACCAACACATATTAAAGACAGCAATCAGACCAACTGAACGGAAAACAAACTGACTTAAATACACCCAAGTAAATTAATAAATTAATGAGACACCTGAAGACAATGATACAATTAACTGAAAGTAGGGCATACAGAGCATGTGTGGGACAAGAAAACAACAACACAGCACCAAAGATGTGTCATTACCCCCACTTCCCGAAGCTGCATCCGCACCTAAACAGAAAAAAAAATTAGAACGGGAATAACAGAACTTGGGAGGAGGTTCTGGTGGAGGGATGGGGTTCCCAGGAGGGGGCCGGCAAACAGAGTCCAGGGAGGAACAGACAGAGGGAGGAGCCAGGGAAGATACAGGAGGAGTTCGGAGCAGGAGGAAATTGGTGGAGATCCAGAGCACAGCCCAGAAGATCTGGCAGTGGAGCCAACGGATGGAGCCATAGAGAAGGAATGGCCGTTGACTCCATAGGGCCAACCGACAGTGGTGGAACAGGTGGGTGAAGGAGACAGAGACGGAGGCGAAGAGCCAAAGAGCTGGAGGGCCTAGGGCGACGGGCGAAGGCACCGGGAGTGACTGATGCAGAGACAGGAACAAGAAGGACGAAGGAAGCTGTGCACGAGAAGACTGAGTTTGAGCCGAGGGATGGAGACGCCTGACAGAGCCGAGGGATGGAGAAACGAGGTGAAGCCGGAGGAGTGGGAAGACGGATGGTCACAATAGACCAAGCCGGAGCTGGAGGGATACCGGAGCCTAGCGGAGCTGGTGGATTGATGGGCCATGGTGAAGAGAAGGAGCTAGAGCCAAGGGGGAGCCAACGTGTCTACGGCCTGGAGGTGGAGTTCGGGACTTTATGTTCAATGACGCAGGTGAGGGATCCGACAGGCGATGGTAACAGGCAGACCCATGGGGAGCACCAGAAGATGAGCTGAGGGTGAGCGCAGCTGCTGGGAAACATTGACGACAACTGGATAGGTGTTATCAGGCAGGGCACTGGGAAGGAGCACTGAGAAAGCGGGCACTGGAGTGGCTCCCTTGGGGAACAGTATCTGGAGGGCGCCCCTTTATGTGCAGGGACTCATGACAGCTGGATCGAACCAGCGGACTTTGATCCCTTTGTCAGCAGTGGGCACAGGCTGTAGCTTCACGCCGCTGTGAATTGATGGGCTGGGCTCTGATCTGTAGTGGCTGGTTTCGCTGTCCTCATGTTGAACAGACATTGACGACCCACACGACACCAGCACCCACTGATGTAAGTGGTAACACTCTCTTGAGGGCTATTCCTGAAAAGCTTGCTTGTGTGGAGGTGTTAAGTCCATGGAAGTGGATCGAGCACAGAAGTGTCACTAGGGAAACACTAGGGCGGTTCTGTTCAAGGAAGGAGCGCTAGACGAGCATATAACATAAACAGTTTAATCTTACACCAAGAAGCAAATTATAACACTGCAGGCAGTCAGGCAGGCAGGTAAATATAATAGACAGTTCAAAACCACACATAATACCATATACTCTGGACTACTAATTGTTCTTGGTTTTATTTAGAAGAATGTACAAATCAGTAGCTGTTATAGAAGTGGTAGGAGATGGTGGATGGAGACAGAGGAAAGACTGAAATGTTTTAAGAGATGCATGTCTGGAGCAATGCTTTGATCTAGGAAATATGACGATTTGGCAATGTGGACTCCAGCAGAGAAAAATTGTGCTAAAGATGAATACTTACTCAGGTATAATAGATCTTGATTTGCGCCATCTTCCCTCTACTACTTCGAGTTTGGCCCGATGCTCATGAAGAACATCAGATAACCAGGGGTTTGAAGAGTTAGCCATGCTGGCTGAGGAGAGGACAAATACTATCTAGATAAGATGTTAAAGTACAGTCAGTACCTTTCCTGCCTCTTGTAGAAGAACCAGAGAAAAACCTCCAGCTCACGACTAACAAAACCATCTGGAACCTCTCTTGTCAGCCGTATCAGGACTGTTTTGCAGCAACAATAACCAATGCAAGTAACCTTACAACTATTTAGATGCATGTTTAAGCTTGAGCCCTTTAAGGTGAATCTTGATTCTTGGTGATTCTCACTAGCCAGGGGGTTAATTGTTGTCAAATACTGCCATTCTTTTGCCTCCTCTTTATCTTCCTTTACTTTACTTCATCCCCTATATATGTGTTCTTGCTTAATTTGTTGTATTTAGCTATAGCCTCATTCTCGTTAAATTCTTATATTCACAACTGATTGTGTGCTGCTCACAATTTAGATTCACTGAATGTTGTGTGGGATTTGTATATGAACTTTAGACATTGTATTCATATATTTTGTTTTATTCTTTTCATTTTATTCATCATATCTTGTATCATATGCTGTGTGCTGCACATGTGTTTGCTACTAAAAGACAGAAGTAATACAGAAGTATAGAGGTAAAAGTGACTTACTAATGTGGAGAACTAGCTCAGTGTGTACGTAGTAAGACAGCATGAGATGTTCTTGAGTTAAACCAAGTCACAAAAGCACACACTGGAATGAGAATAGCCGAAGAAGTGGAATGTGATGGCATTATTTTAAGAATTTATATGCATTAGTATAACCACAAGCGTGTTGTTAATGGTTTAAGTAGGCACAATGTTTATTAAGAGTATTAGAACAGTTGATGTTTTATGTGTTATGGGTTGCACACTATGTTAAGGAAGACAATCTGACACTTGTTAACCCCAGATGCATCAGATGTGCTGTGTAAGATGTTTTCTGCATTTAGGGAAAACAAGATGGAGCTTGATAAACATGGTTGCTGTGAGAAGATTGACTATAACAAAGAGGAGTCGAAGACAACAGATAGACGCAATCACAAAATATGCATGTCTGAAAAGGATTGTGTTTGTTGGTTTGTGATGTGGTGTGAGGAGTTCATCTGACACAGTGCATCAAAGTTTTATATCTGATTAATAAACTTAGTGTATTTGAACATAGACTGCTCTTAAAGTCCAACAACAGTTACATGCTAACTTACTGCTATATTATGAGTGTGAAAGCTATTCTTCCTTGGCCAGGAAAATAACCTTTCCTAGAATCGATAACAATTATATTTGTCTGCTCGGTTGACAAACAGATCAAATAATTGTAACGTTAATTCTTGCTACAATTAATTCTACGATCTAATCTAAATGGTGTATTATTAATTGAACTCAGATGATATTTGATCGGTAATATTCCCATTTTTTTAGCCAATTTGTTAATTTGTGATTGGCTTGGTGTTTAGTAAATTTCTATTTGGCAGTGGCGGCCTTGCATGTGTGCAAGTTGCCAGGGTCACTTTTTTCTTCTTAATACTTAATTTAGGTGGTTTCCTCGCAGCGTGATCTTAATGACAGACATCAAGAGTGCATAATGTTACATGATTCACGCCATGCACAAGCACAAATCTACACCGCAGCAGATTTCCTTCACCACACAAAACTGGACCGTTTCACAAAAAGCTTCACAAAACTATAAACTGGTTAATCGTGAATATAGTTAGGTCAATAAAGATAGCGAATCTGCAATTCAGTCTGTGAATTCGCCATCTTTGTTGACGCCAAACAACTTAACCAGTCTAGGAAGCGACAATCAGTAGTGCTTATTCATCGTTGTGCATACATCCTCTGATTTTAGCATTAATGCCATGGGTAAAGTTAGATTTAGGTATAGAGATATGGTCAAAACTAATGATTGATTTAAAACAGTTGTTGGCAGGGCTTCAACAAATACGCTGACTGAGGAACACGAATTTCAGTAAAATCAGGACGCGCAACATTATCACACTTTTGTTATTTTGCTTATTAAATGTATTAAATCAAATGTAATAATATTATTATCATCACAATTGTTGATATATTTATAGTTACTACCCTATGGTGAGTACCAAACCAGATCTCACATAACCTCGGTTCCTGGGGATGCATAATTTGGAGAGAGATTGACTAAGTGTGTTTTAACTATACTCACAATAATCTTACATGGCACCATGTTACAGTTCATACTAAAGAACATATAATTCAGCTTTACAATCATTGAAGAACAAAAACTTCTATTTAACTTTAAAGAGAGTGAATTTTTACCTGTAAAAACTTTCAATATCTTTAAAAGCTGTGTCACTCACTGCCTTAGACAGCTTCTACTGCAAACAAGTCTATACAGATCACAAAGCCAACGCCCTTCCTGTAAAATGCTAATATTATCCTGGTTATCATGACGACCTAAGATGGTAGTCATGTTGAAGTAATCAGGAAATTAAAATATTTCTGAAATTTGTTTCATATGTCGCCAATAGTTAAACGTGAATTACACTCTGTTCTGCCAATGCTGCTTAAATATTGATTTATGATGCCTGTCATCTTGGTTTCAGATATGGCAGAATGTAATCGCTATCCAAGCAGCACAAGATTGTTAGTTATAAACATTTCAGCTTGATAAAGAAGCATGCAAGTATGAAATTATAAGCTTAAAGGGAGTTAACAAGCCACAGACAGAAAGCCAAATACACAAAAACTATGATGAGTATTTGCATAAAAACATAGTCTGTTATGTAGTAACAAATGCAGCAATTGGGATAAAATCAGAAGCTGCATGGATTTGTGCATCTCGTTACCGACCGCATTTAATGTTTATCCAAACAGCAAATTAAAATAAAGTACTGCAGATTGTTTAAGTAGATCATGTAAACATTACAGGTTATCCTACTGCAAATGTTTCTTAAAAGCAAACGCTTGTGATGTTGTAAAGAGGAGGCTGAAGGCGACGCGAATCCATTCGCAGAATTTTATTAAAATGATAGAAACAGTAATCATAAACGGTAAAGTCAATGTAATAGAGAAGTAACATAGAAACAGTTCGATTTTACAACAAACACTGGGCAATCCAAGAGACTGTAGTGGATAAGGCAATGAGTCTGAAGGGGCAGAACCGGGTAGTTGCGGAGTCAAATAGAGTTCAAACATGTGGCAGACACGAAGAATGCTTTAGTAAGGCAAGGTAAACTGGCAATACTGGCGATGATCTAATGGAGGGCTTCTGGTTATCTAGCTCCCGGAAAAGAAATGATAGGGAAGAAGGCAGAGGGAGTGCTGTACTACTAGTACTCTGGTGAGGGCTCCCCTGCTGGTAAGATGTTATCTTATGTTGGTCCAGATGTCCAGATTAAGAAGGGTACATTTCAAATCAAGGTTCTATCAATGAAAACAGAAACATTGTTTTATGTTCATTAAGGAATAGAATCAAAAGACATTTTGCTCAGCACATGCTTTTGCTGAAAATATAGAAAAACTAGAAAAAAAGATGTGCTGAAAAATGTGGACGCAATGAACTTGTCATTACTAAAAAAGAAACTTACTCAGTGTTCTAGAATTGCATATTACCGGTAGCTAAAAACAATCATTCCTTCATACAGATCACAAAACGCTCGTAGAACTCCAGCTGTAAAATGAGCCAAAGGACAATTCTGCACTCTAGTTTCAGTGCAACAACATTACTGAAAGCTTACAAAGAAATGCAGTGCTCAATTGTAAACAACATTGTTAGCAAACCAGCTGTACTAATATGATGAAAGCTTCCACCCTGGAGTAGAAAAACCACCTTGATTGTTGGGCCATTAAAGCCTCTGTCCTAGGCGAATCACCAGAGTTCATATTTTCTTGATCTAGTGGGAATCCTAAGGACCAGACATCTGAAGGAATAACTGATGCTTTAATGAGTTGCCTAACAAAAGCAGGATTCACAGAGGAGAGGTGCTAGTGTTATGTTGGGCAAATTTCCAGGTCAACTAAATTGAAAATGAAATTTCCAAACCTGCTCACTTGGCACTGCATGAACTATAGGTTCAGAACTGGCAGTTTCAGATACTTAGTTACTGCTATAAATCACTCAATCAGAGTCTCAAGAAAATTTGCACAACATCTATAGCAATAGCAAGTCAAACAAAAAGCAGAGAGAGCTTTTAGAATCAGCAGCTGAGGCTGGCTTCAGGTTCTCAAAATGCCAGCAGCTGGACTGTTCGGGCTGCTCTGGACCTCTCTTAATGGTCTTGCCAGACACTCTGAAAAAGGCTCGATGATGACCAGTGGGCCTGCACTGACAGACAGACATACAGAAGCCTGTGTGACAGGCTGGAAGAACCCAGAATCCTCTATGATCTTGGTTTGATGTATGATACTGCATGAACTCTCCATTGTCCGAGTTCAAACTACGAATTTACTCAGAGCAGATCTTCTTGTGAAAAGAGCACCATCTAAAACTCAGCCAAGGGAGAAACTATCAGCTGCCCTGAAGCAAAGGATCGTGGCACATTCAAAGATTGTCCCTGAAGTCAAACCCTAAGATTAGTCCATTAACACTGAAGAATTCCTTGCAAAGGCTATTTGGTTTAGTCTACAGAAACGCTTCTTTAAGTGGTCCCCTTTTCCTGCAGAGCGGAATCCCGAGGCCCTGGTCAAGGTCACTGCAGGTTCGGCCTTCCTTTGCGCTCCTCAAAAATCACTAATGTTTATTAATCTTTGGTTTCCAATTATAGTAAATTGACCTTATACATAATTTTATCTGACTCCAATATATAAGTTATATTTATTTAAATGTAACTGCTGGGACCCTCTAGTTGTGATTAAATTTGGATCATTAAGTAACTATAATATTTCCTAGTTTCGACTTATCGCTTGTTAGAGTCTGGGTCGCTAGAGACCTTGTTTGTCCAGAACAGGACTCACGACACATCCAGGCTAGTCCAGGTCTTAGTCAGAGGCCATCAGTAGATCGCTTACCTTAATGCAGCCATCTCCACTGGAGACTCAAAAAGAGTAATTTTTTGTGCTCCTGCAATAGCACGTTAAGCCAGTTTGGTGGCCAGAAGTCAACATCTCAAAAACTCCGCCCCGGCCCATCCATCGATGGTTGATCTGACTCACCCTAGCACAACAACACGCGTGCGGAAAACCTCAGAAATGCAATGATGAGCAACCTGAATGGCCCAACAATTTCACTGTTCAACCCAGAGAAATATGTTCAGTCCGCACTGCAAATGACCTCAGTCACTGCAATGTAAATCTTGTAAATATGACAATAACTTTGTAAATCTGTTTGGAACATACTGTAACTGACAAAACAAGGCATAATTGAAAAATGTAACATAAATCCAATTTTTTTTTTTTTTTAGACTACGCCACTGTCTTAAACCATACTAAAGGGGCAAATTAAGGCGTTAAACAACCATTGATTATTTATTACAACTATGTAACAGTTACATACACAAAATACCGCTATGTTAATATATAATTACTATATAACACAATGATTCAGTTTATTAACTGGAAAACAGGAAATGTGATAATAGACACAAGTACAAGTGACAGGTTGTCTATTTTCTGAATTTCAAATACACAGTTATATCGATGGACAGCTTGGATTATAAACTCCCTTCACAAAAAATCTTACAGTGATTTTCCTTGGTGTTCATATATAGCACATTATATCCTTGAATAAATAACCTTTGACAACCCATTACTACTATGTTTTTTTTAAAAATGTGTGTGGGAGTTCTGTTTTATTATTCTCTGTATTCACTGAGATACCTATTGTCAACATCCTTGAGTCTTTTACATAAAGCAAGACGAATGGCTGCGAGAGAGCGGTATCCAACGCAGTTACACTAAATTAAACTTTCATGCATTCCATTTAACTTTACATAATTTATTCCTTGACTCTTTACATTCCATGTTTTTTTTATTGTGGTTTTATTCTTTCTTCATGTGTGTCCCTGTTTTTTTCTGTTTTATCCCTTTGATCCATTGGCATTGGACAAATGCCATCCAGATTCTGTGACATCTTAATCACAGTATCTGAAGTGATTCGTCCAACCCATACTGCAACGCGGCATCTTCTGCAATGCTCTTCTACCTGGAGATGGTACACCATCTCCCCTCCAAACACTCTAAAAATTGTCTTTATCGCTTCACCGTTGTCCTGACAATTCTGCAATGGGCCAAACCCTTGAAATGCCGACAGTCCTCAAGTCAATTCACTCAACAGCTTCGTGGAGCACTCCTGGTACGGTATTCAGTCAATCCAACACTCAACTTTACTGTTCCAATATGAGCTCTCCAACTGAGACAAGCAGATTCCTTTAATCCACGACTATATTCTCCATTCCATACTCGCCGCGAGTAGCGGTTGGAAATGGCACGGCTCTCCTCTCAGTATTTCGCCTGAGCTTAACTCACAAATCTGCCAACAAATGTCAACCTATGAGGACAAGGTGGGTCTAGAGAATTTCAAAAAGCAGCGCCTGATCTGGCAGCACCTGAGCAAGATAGTATATATTTACCTGCGATGCAGTGTTTATTCATTAATGTATATAATACATGTTTTTAACATTATATTTTATACAATCTGCTGCACACACATAACACTCATTTTGAGCTTGGTTTGGAAAACACATGAAAGGGGAGAATTGAATCCAAACCTACTAATACTGCTTCTTTCTCTCCATTAAAGTCCATTCCAAACTTGCTGTTTCTTTTGCTACACCTGCACTCAAACACACCTTTTCTTTTACCTGTCACTCATGATCAGATGGGCAACACAGCACACTGGCATACTTTTTACTTTGCTTCTTTCTTCAGTAAAGCTCTTTGAGGTAAACGAAGCGCATGAAACAGCTTAAAACAGGTGTTAAGCATGTGTTACTCAAAACTGAAAGTGCAATTGTGATGCTTGGCGTTGACTGGATTAGGAAGATAAAAAAGGCTTCTCCCATATTAAGTTAAAAATTAGCCGCGCAGTTGGTTGTGTTCTTAGGGACACCTGACCAGCCTGATGGGCAATATAAACACTGAAAAGACAGAGACAAATTCACTCTGAAAGAAATTGGCAATATAACAGAAAACTGTGTAATTGCAAACTTTTTCCCATTGGACCAGAGACGAGGCATAAATAATAACAAAAACTGACAAAGATCAGAATACAAACTTTTCAAGCTATCAAGCTGTACACCCGGAAAACAACAACGAAAATAGTAACAAAATTCAGACAAAGCTAGAACAGGACTACCTTCAACTTGCTCATGCAGGAGGTAAGCAAGAAGAGCTTTTATTTTCCAACAGTAGCTTGGAAAACAAATAGAGAAAACTGGAACAGGAGCTTTCCAACCTCCGTAGCTAGTTGAGCTACTGAGCCCTTTATTCAGCAAGGTTTGTATAGTCAATATGGCAGAAAGCAACTTATGAATTTATCAGAGGTAACTGGATGGTAAAATTCTGTAATCTTTCGCCCAGAACAAGGCAAAGAACTGTATGGAGATTAAAGCTTTTGCAGGCATATGAAGGAAGGGTTACAGAAAGGATCATCTGAACATGCCTTTGCAATTACACATACACGCATCGAGAAGAGTCAAGAGAAGACACTTAACGGTTAACTTTACTATACTGGAACTGTAATGGTGCAAGGAAGCCGTGCAGTGCTCTCACAAACTTTGGAAAACGAGACATTTGATTTATTAAAGAGATTAACTTGAAATGAATAATTAAAAGACAGACGGAGAGAGATCAACATCCTCTTCCTGGTGAATGCTTTGTACTCATAGACCTCTACACAGAATCAAAGCTGACATCTCTGACATCACAGCAAAATACAATTATGTACCATGTTCACTCAAACAAAAGAGATGGCCAAAACCGTAATCAAAAGACACTGAACAGGTGCAGACTACACCAAACAGGAATTCCACCTTTCACCAGGACAAGGGTGAGAACCTCTGACTCCACTGACAATCGCTTACCAGACCTAGCAAGACCAGAAATCAACACAACTCCACCTGAAACCCCGACTACACCAGACACCAACAACGTAAGGTCACCAGAGACACCAAGCTGTAACTGACTAAAGTTGTTTTGTAGCTGTCTATATACATTTATTCATTCCGAATTTGAGCAGGATTTGTTGGGAAAACATTGTGAAAATGCACTCAAGAGCAGTAACACAGCATGTAATTACCCATTATACAGTGTGATAGAGACTGGTTATATATAAATATATAAATATATATATATATATTATATATATATATATATATATATATATATATATATATATATATATATATACATATATATACACATATGTCAAAAGACATTCGAAAAGATATTTTAATTTCACAGAGTATAAAGAGATGTATATGAAGGATATAGGACAAAGGATGAAGACATTATATGTGTGAGATCTACATTATGCTCAGCAGAGGCAGTTTCTTTAAAGAAACAGCACCCAAAATAATCCATTAACTCCCAGCCTCTGTGATGTTTGTTCTTTAAAGACCAAAAAGAAAAAAAAGAGAAATGTACTATAAAATATACTAAATATACTATAAACTTATAGCTTTAAGGATTAATATAAAATCAATTTAATATTTTGTGTTTGATAACTTTATTAAATTTCTGTATATGTTCTGTACACGGTGAAGGGCACAGGTATAAGTGTATGCATATGTTATGACATTGATTGTAATGGGTTTATGTGAAGATTGTTTAAGTTTACTTAAATTTCTAGCAAATAAGCAAGCTAAAAAGGAACGTAAAATATGGAAGAGTCTTTGATGTTCCCATTTGAATCCTCCCTTCTGAAAACAGCTGATGAGGTACGTTTGTTTTGTTTCTTGTGATTGAAGTGTAATATGAAAGAGTATTGTAGGTGCCATGAAGTTGTTAATGTTGTTTTATAATGTTTTTTTTTTTGTTGTTTTTATGTGGATTGCATGTTTGTATGTGTTATTTTAGGTATGCTCTTGTGGTGGTTAAGGTTAATTACATCCATTTTGGCATTTCTGGGAGTAGCCATCTTAAACAGGAAGTGATGTGGCAAGATGGGGCTATAAATAGGAAGCTACATTAGTCAAAAACTTCAGGAAGGACATGCAAGCATGTGGTAGGCCCAAACAAGGCCTGTGTCTGGAATATCAAGCTATTGTTGGAAGGCATCAGCAGCTCAAATGATTCAGAAACTCATCCAATTCGTGAGTAACTGATGTGTTTATTTCTAAGAAGCTATGGTTGAGAAGGTGGATCAAATTCTGAAACAAGAAGTTGATGCTTGTGTGTATATTGTGGCCTGCTGAGTTTATGGAGATTTGGATTTGGATTGTTTATTGGATGTTTGCTTGTGTCAAGCATGGCTGATGAGATGTCTCAAAATGAAGGTGTTGAGATTGAACAAAGCATTGCATCCCTCAGTTCTATGCAGAGGGGAAAACTTGGTGTGTGCACACGTAGGATGAATGAAGTGAAAACTTTGACTGCTGTTGGTGATGATCTGGAATCAATAAACAAAGGAGTGGAGGCATTCTATGTGGCACTTAATGAATTCAAGACTACTCATAAGCTTGTGCAGGAGCAACTACCTGATGATATCAGAGAAAATGAGCGCATTGATTGGTTTGAGCCTAAAATGGCTACTTTTGAAAACTTTGTGAATGAGACAACCTGTCAAATGAGACAACCTTGTGAAGTGACAAACACTTATTGAGCCGAATGATAGTGCTTCAAATGTGTCCAAAAGTTCACATAAGTCGCAAAGTTCTCACAGCTCAAGTATATCATCTTCAGTATCATCAATGAGGATAAAGGCGGCTGCTGATAAAGCAGCTCTTCTGGCTCGCAAAGCTGCATTGAAGCAAAAACATGCTCTTGAAATGGAAAAGGCTGCTTTGAATATGAAACTGGAATCAGCCAATTTGGAATGTGACTTAGCTGCAAACGATGCTAAACTGAAGGTTTTAGAAGACTTTGAAACAAATTTAAGTCCAAGTCTACATGCTCGTTCTGTCAATTCTCATCAATCTTATGAACCTAAAGATGAAATGAATAGGTATTTTGCAAAGAATGATGTTGAGAATTTTAAGGAAAAAGTAATCCAGGAGCAAACACCATCAGGAGCATCACCATCTTTTGAGTTTGTTTAGCTTGGAGCTATCCCAAAAACCCCATTGCAAAGGATGCTTCAACCTAGGAAACCTGATAAAGTTGTACAAAGGAAGTATAATGTTGGGAGCACAGAATCAAAATCTGACAGGTCTGCTATACCAATTCAAAATCCATCTTGCCAATGATAAAGGTGTTGGACCTACAAGTATGAATCTTTCAAATGTGGCACAGAGGCAGAATGACATCACTGAACTCTTGATCTTGCAACAAAAACGCTCTTTACTCCCTTCTAGAGAGATTCCAGTATTTGATGGAGATCCATTAAGTTTTCGATCTTTTATGCAAGCATTTGAATATGGCATTGAAGATAAAACTGACAACAACAGGGATAGACTTTATTATCTGGAACAGTTCACTTCTGGTCAGTCAAGAGAACTTGTCCGAAGCTGTTTGCACATGGATGCTAGAAGGGGCTATGCTGAAGCCAAGAAACTTTTGAAACTTCATTTTGGTGATGAAATAAAGATCACAAGTGCCTATATGGACAAGGCCTTAAATTGGAGTAGTATCAAGGGTGATGATGGAAAGGCTCTTCATGCTTATGCACTTTATTTAAGAGGTTGTTGTAATGCTGCTGAAGACCTCCCTAATCTGTTTGATCTTGATTTGCCTTTCAGCCTAAAGCAAATAATATCTAAGCTTCCATATAAATTGCCTGAAAGGTGGGGAAATACTGCATGTGACATTCTAGAAAGAACACACAGTAGAGCTAAATTCCAGGATGTTGTTGCTTTCATTGAAAGGCAGGCAAAAATACTGCAAGATCCCGTCTTTGGGAATATTCAAGACCTTACTTCTATAACAAAGTGTATTAAGACTGAGTTTCGTCCTCTAAAGTCTGGCAGTAAGAAAAGCTTTGCTACTTCTGTATCCCCACTAACACCCAGTATGAAAGAGGAAGAAGGTTCAGACACTAAAGATATTTCACTTCAATCTCCCTGTTTGTTTTGCTTTGGCAATCATGCATTGGAATCATGTCATCAGATAGCATTAAAATCTCATCAAGAGAAGGTGGATTTCCTAAAGGGTAAAGGATTGTGCTTTGCATGTCTTCTAAAAGGACACATGAGCAAAATATGCAGGAAACGTCTGGATTGCAAAACCTGTCACAAAAAGCATCCAACAATACTCCATGTTAAGATGTCCCTTAAAGGGCAACACAATTGCCAGAATAGTAAGGATGGCAGAGAGCCTACTCTAACAGGCAACAGTAACTCCATTACAATAGCCATGGTGTCAACAGAGCAGGCAGAGGTTGGTTCCTTAGACCATAAACTTGCAATTGTACCGGTAAAGATTAAGGCTTGTAATGGAAGTAAAATAATACAGACCTATGCCTTTCTTGATCCTGGAAGCTCTGCTACGTTCTGTACAGAAAGCCTAATGGAAAGGTTGTGTGTGAGAGGAAGGAAGACTGAGGTTCTACTCAGGACTATGGGCCAAGAGAGACCAATCTGTACATATAAATTGAATGGGTTAGAAGTAAGCAATCTTAATTGCAACAACTTTTTGCCCCTTCCAGAGGTTTTCACTCAAGCTCGTATACCAGTTGGCAAAGAGAACATTCCTACTGAAGAGGATATTCTGCACTGGACGTATCTTAAAGAGGTCAGTTTGGACACCATTGATGCGGAAGTTGATTTGTTAATAGGAGTTAATGCTCCAAAACTTATAGAGGCATGGAGGGTCATTAATAGCCAAGGAGATGGACCTTATGCAGTCTTGACTCAGTTAGGATGGCTTATTAATGGCCCACTGGGCAGAAGCCCATCTATAAGGAAAGATGAAGGACTAAAGGTGTTCTGCAACAGAATTTCAATTTCCAGTTTAGAAGAGCTTCTTGTGAACCAGCTAAATCATGATTTTCCTGAAAAGGCCTGTGAGGAGAAGTCTGAACATTCAGTTGAGAATAGGATGTTTCTCAAACTTGCTGCAGATTCGGTAATTAAACAGGATGGCCACTATCAACTTCGACTTCCATTCCGTCAAGAAAATGTCAGTCTGCCTAATAACCGAGGGGTAGCTGAACAGCGAGCTAATACCCTCATGAAGAGATTCCAAAGAGATGAGGTGTTTTTTGCTGATTATAAAGACTTTATGAGTGATGTCTTGGAAAAAGGGCATGCTGAAAAGGTACCAGTAAATCAACTGTCGGGAACATTTGGAAAAGTGTGGTACATACCCCATCATGGTGTGTACCATAAGAGAAAGAAGAAAATTAGAGCTGTGTTCGACTGTGGGTCTTCATTTCAAAGAACATCTTTAAACCAAGAGCTTCTTCAGGGTCCTGACCTTTCAAATAGCCTGCTTGGAGTTATACTTCGATTCCGTCAAGAACCTGTGGCAGTCATGGCAGATATCGAAAGAATGTTTCATCAGGTTAAAGTCACACCTGATGATGTTGACTTTTTGAGATTCTTGTGGTGGCCTAAGGGTGACATTAGTCAACCATTGGCAGAGTATCGAATGTTGGTGCACATTTTTGGTGCTGTCTCTTCACCTAGTTGTGCAAACTATGCATTGAAGAAAACTGCAGAGGACAATGAGGGTAGAGTTAGTAAAGAGGTGCTTAATACCATTAGAAGAAATTTTTATGTTGATGACTGCCTTACTTCCTTACCCAATGAAGAGGCTGCTATTTCACAAATTCAAGATTTAAGAGCTGTCTGCGCCACCGGTGGATTCAGATGAACAAAATGGACTAGTAACAGTCGTCCTGTTCTAGCTTCAATACCAGATGAGGAGAAGGCCAAAGAAGTTAAAGAGTTGGATCTTGACAAAGAAAAGCTTCCTATGGAAAGAGCTCTTGGAATTCATTGGAGTACTGAAACAGACTCTTTCTATTTTAAGATTAACTTAAAGGAGCAACAGTCCACCAGGAGGACTATTCTTTCAACTGTGAACTCTATTTACGATCCGATTGGGTTTCTTGCTCCATTGATTCTCCCTGCAAAGAGAATACCACAGGAACTTTGCAGAGTCACCTGTGGCTGGGATGACAAGATTCCAGATGGGTTAATGAAACCCTGGAAAAGATGGCTTGAGGACCTGGGAAAATTAAACAACTTGAGTATTCACAGATGTTTCAAACCATCAAATTTTGGTGAAGTACAAGCAGCCCAGCTACATCATTTTAGTGATGCTATCGAGGTAGGGTATGGGATAGCTAGCTATTTGCGACTTACTAACATCAGTGGTGCTGTTCATGTTGCCTTTGTATTGTGTAAGGCCAGAGTTGCCCCATTAAAGCCCGTCACCATCCCTAGGCTTGAGTTGGCAGCAGCAGTCCTTGCTGCTCAGGTTGACAGGATGCTCAAAAGAGAGATTGAAATCCCACTTTTGGAATCTGTTTTCTGGACAGATAGTACATCTGTCTTGAAATACATCTTTAATGATACAACACGATTCAAAACCTATGTTGCAAATAGAGTGAGAAAGATACGGGACTTGTCTGAGAAAGCTCAGTGGCACTATGTCAATGGATTTTTGAATCCCGCAGATGCTGCATCACGTGGCCTTTCGATTGATTCATTCCTTGGTTCAGACAGATGGTGGAATGGTCCAGAATTTCTTGTTCTGTCTGAATCAAATTGGCCTCTCTTTCCAGAGGAACAAATTAAGAGATCTGGAGATGATTCAGAGATAAAGAAGGAAGCCTTAGCCTTTACTACAGTTCTGACAAGGGATCTTGATCCTGTCAACAAGTTCATTGAGCATTTCTCTTCCTGGAAAAGCCTAAAAAGGGCTACTGCATGGATCTTGAAGTTTAAAAGGATGCTGTTGTTACTAAGTCAAAAGAGAAGGGATGCACATTTATCAGACCCTCATAACTCTGACAGGAAAACTGAAGTAAAAGAAGACTTTGGAGATAAAGAACTTTCAGTTAATGACCTTATTGAAGCTGAGAAGGCGTTGGTATGTTTTGTTCAGCAGCAATCGTTTCAATCTGAAATTGGTTCTCTGAAGAAAGGACATACTATCAAAAAAGGGAGCAGCATCTACAAACTTGACCCCTTTCTGGAGGATGGTATTTTAAGAGTTGGTGGAAGGCTGCATAAAATGTCAATGCCTGAAGATTTGAAGCATCAAGCTATTTTGCCAAAAAATAGTCATCTGTCCACATTGGTTTTAAATCATATTCATCAGACAACATGACATTGTGGAAAGAATCAGATTCTATCTAAGCTTCGACAGAGATTTTGGATAGTTTATGCCAATTCTGCTGCTCGAAAGTTAATTAGAAACTGTCTACTTTGTAGACGCTGGAATGCTCCGGTGATGGAACAAAAAATGGCAGATTTGCCTCCAAGTCGTCTAACTTGTGATTCTCCTCCATTTACATGTGTAGGTACTGATTATTTTGGTCCAGTGGAGGTAAAAAGGGGCCGGAACTTGGTAAAAAGATACGGAGTGTTGTTTACATGCTTGGTGAGTAGGGCCATGCATCTTGAAATGGCATATTCATTGGATACCGATTCCTGCATCATGGCTTTGAGAAGGTTCATATGTAGAAGAGGCCAAGTTCAAGAAATGATATCAGATAATGGAACAAATTATGTAGGAGCAGAGAGAGAACTTCGAGAATGCCTTGCTCAGTTGAATCATAGTAAAATCAAACACGCAATGCTGAATGAGGGAATTAAATGGAGCTTTAATCCTCCTTCAGGACCTCATCATGGAGGAGTATGGGAGAGGCTTGTACGTACCATCAAGAAAACTCTGTACTCTATTCTAAAGCAGCAGCCTTTGGATGATGAAGGACTGCAGACAACTCTCTGCGAGGTAGAAGCTATTGTCAACGATCGTCCTATTACCACTATATCTGATGATGTCATTGATCCTGAGCCTCTCATGCCCAATCATCTACTATTATTGAAAGGAAAACCAATTCTGCCACCTGGGTTGTTCCTGAAACATGACTTGTACTCCAGGCAGAGATGGAGACAAGTCCAGTATATCTGCGACCTCTTCTGGAAGAGATGGACAAGAGAGTATTTACCATTAATGCAGGAAAGACAGAAATGGCACAAAGAAAGAAAAAATCTCAAGCCAGGAGACATAGTTCTTATTGTAGATGAAACGGCTCCTATTCGTCCAATAGGTCCTTGGCCTATTGGACGAATCACTGAGACTTTACCTGATAAGAAAGGATATGTTCGCCGTGTCTTGGTCAAAACAAAGTCTAATATACTGGAAAGACCAATTAATAAGTTTTGTTTTCTTCAAGAATAAAGTTATAAGCTCTTGATAAATGATTTTTTTTTTTCCTGGACTCTTTTCCCTTTTTTGGGCATTTATGGACAATAATTTTTCAATGGTCTAAGGGGACATTGCACTAAGGACTTTATATGGCTCGCTCCTTAATATATGTATATAATTGCCGTAATATCGCCAATTAAGGGGCCGGGATGTAGGTGCCATGAAGTTGTTAATGTTGTTTTATAATGTCTTTTTTTGTTGTTTATGTGGATTGCATGTTTGTATGTGTTATTTTAGATATGCCTCTTGTGGTGGTTAAGGTGAATTACATCCATTTTGGCATTTCCTGTGGGTAGCCATCTTAAACAGGATGTGATGTGGCAAGATGGGGGGGAAAGGAAAACAGTTTTTTTGAACTGCGTATCAACTCTTTCAAATGACAGTTTGATTTTATTTTTTAAGTATTAATTCCTTTGTTACAATAAACATTAACCCTAATCAAACAATTTTCTGGTAGCAGCGTCAATTTTACTTTCCCACACGGAAGTGGCTATAAACGAATAGGAAGCCGCTACAAACATAATCTCTGTGTGCTGATCCACCATCTAGTCTGGATACAAACTGTGAAAACAGATTGAGAAAGAGACAGGACTGATATTAGCGTAGATGCCAGTCTTTTTACGATGTCACAAGTACATCATATTTTAGGAGTAGTGTTCCAAATGATAATAGATCATTTGACATGTTTTAGTGTGTAGTTTTTGCCCATCTTTTAGAAAATGCAGATAAAAAAAAAAAAACACCACTTTTAACAGTAGATGGCTGCAGAGCTCCACTATTTGATATCTGACCAACTGAAATATCTTTTTTCAAGTTTTTTCAGTTTTTCAGTTGGATACATATGAAACCACAAACCATAAAATTACTTTGTCAAATTTTTTTTTGTACTGAAAGAAATGAATAATTTTACATTACGATTAGAATGTAACCTGTAAACCTGAAAAAGTCCAAAAGAAAAGTTAGTCTTTAGAGTTTATCATTTATTTCAGTCATCAGTTTTTTCATATAATTCTATGAATTTAATTCAAATTGCATGCCAGAGGCGACAATGGTAAGGAACCAAACCCCCCATTCATTAAATATAAAAAAATGGGAGAAACCAGGTTCAGTTGAGGGCTAGTTCTACTCTGGTTGGACAACCAGCTCCCCACCACTTCACTGCCAGCATTTGATGATTTTTACCTAAAAAAATATATATCAAAATAAATATTTTATTCCATATTTATGTGTTCATATATTATCATCACTTGAATGCAGATAGGTTTAATCAGAAATACAACATTTCGGACAAAAAAGACTGAAATGACTACTTTGATAGATGTTATATTCAGAATCAGAATCAACTTCATTGCCAGGTATGTTTACACATACAAGGAATTTGTTTTAGTGACTAGTTCTACAGTGCAACAGTATGACAAGACAGGACCGATAATAAAAATAATAATGTACAAAACAGAAAATTTACAAAATGGCAAAAATACAATACATACTATAGACATTCAAGTATAAGCAGGAATGATGTGTTTGTACAGTTATATGTGCAAATTTGAAGTGTAGATAAGTCTGTATGTTAAATTATGTATAATAGTGTTGTCGAGTGTTCATGACATGGACTGTTCCTGTGTCTGGCTGTCCTGGTACTCAGTGCTCTGTAGCATCGACCAAATGGCAACAGTTCAAAAATGGAGTGTGCTAGATGTAAGGGGTCCAGAGTGATTTTCTTAGCCCTTTTGTTGATTCTGGATAAGTACAGTTCCTGCAGAGCGGGGAGGGTTGTACCAATGATTCTCTCAGCAGTACTGACTACCATCTGTAGTCTTCTGAGGTCAGAATTGGTAGCTGAGCTGAACCAGACAGTTATACTGTGCATCCGAAAAGTATTCATAGCGTTTCACTTTTTCCACCTTTTTTTTATGTTACAGTCTTATTCCAAAATGGATTAAATTCATTTATTTCCTCAAAATTCTACACACAGTACCCCATAATGACAATGTTAAAAATATTTTTTGAAATTGTTGCAAATTTATTAAAAATAAAAAACCTGAAAAATCACATGTACATAAGTATTCACAGCGTTTGCCGTGAAGCTCTAAATTGAGCTCAATTACATTGTTTCCACTGATCATTCTTGAGATGTTTCAGCAGCTTAATTGGAGTTTACCTGTGGTAAATTCAGTTGATTGGACATGATTTCAAAAGGCATACACCGGTCTATATAAAGGTCCCAGGATTGACAGTGCATGTCAAAGCACAAACCAAGCATGAAGACAAAGGAATTGTCTGTAGACCTCCAAAACAGGATTGTCTTGAGGCACAAGGCTGGGGAAGGTTACAGAAAAATTTCTGCTGCTCTGAAAGTTCCAATGAGCACAGTGGCCTTCATCATCCGTAATTGGAAGATGTTTGGAACCACCAGGACTCTTCCTAGAGCTGGCCGGCCATCTAAGCTGAGTGATCGGGGGAGAAGGGCCTTAGTCAGGGAGGTGATCAATAACCCGATGGTCGCTCTGTCTGAGCTCCAGCGTTCTTCTGTGAAGAGAGGAGAACCTTACTAAAGGACAACAATCTGTGCAGCAATCCACCAATCAGGCCTGTATGGTGGAGTGGACAGATGGAAGCCACTCCTTAGTAAAGCGCACATAGCAGCCCGTCTGGAATTTGCCAAAAGGCATCTGAAGGAGTCTCAGACCATAAGAAACAAAATTCTCTGGTCTGATGAGACTAAAATTGACTTGTTTGGAGTGAATACCAGGCGTTACTTTGGAGAAAACAAGCACCGCTCATCACCAGGCTAATACCATCCCTACAGTGAAGCATGGTGGTGGCAGCATCATGCTGTGGGAATGTTTTTCAGCAGCAGGAACTGGAAGACTAGTCAGGATAGAGGAAAAGATGATTGCAGCAATGTACAGAGACATCCTGAATGAAAACCTGCTTCAGAGTGCTCTTGACCTCAGACTGGGGTGACATCTTCCAGCAGGACAATGACCCAAAGCACACCGCCAAAATATCAATGGAGTGGCTTCACAACAACTTGACGAATGTCCTTGAGTGGCCCAGTCAGAGCCCAGACCTAAATCCTATTGAACATCTCTGGAGAGATCTGAAAATGGCTGTACACCGTTGCTTCCCATCCAACCTGATAGAGCTTGAGAGGTACTGCAAAGAGGAATGGCCAAAAATTCCCAAAGACAGGTGTGCCAAGCTTGTGGCATCATATTCAAAAAGACTTGAGGCTGTAATTGCTGCCAAAGGTAAATCAACAAAGTATTGAGCAAATGCTGTGAATACTTATGTACATTTGTACTGTGATTTTTCAGGTTTTTTTATTTTTAATAAATTTGCAACAATTTCAAAAAATCTTTTTCACATTGTCATTATGGGGTATTGTGTGTAGAATTTTGCAGAACTAAATGAATTTAATCCATTTTGGAATAAGGCTGTAACTAACATAAAAAAATGTGGAAAAAGTGAAGTGCTATAAATATTTTCTGGATGCACTGTAGAAGTGCAAAGGATGGATTCAATGATGGTGGAATTCTTTCACATGTAAATAATGATATGAATAATTGAGCTGTATATTAATTGTAATAATTGCATTCAGTAAATAGAACAAAAAAACATGTTTATGCACACACATGTATCTACATATATGATATGGAAAGAGTTAATTTCCAGTTAAATGCAGCTATGTCAGATTGTGTAAAGGAATTTGAGTGAGTGTGATACTGGTGATCTGTCCACGGGGCTCATCTAGGTGTTCTGGTCTACAATGAAGGTCATCTCTGGGTGCTGATCCACCATCTGATCTGGATACGAACTGAGAAACAGAATAAGAAAAAACAAACTAAAATTAGCATGGAATCCATTCTTTTTACAATGTAACAAGTACATTGTGTGTTATGAGTAGTGTTCCCAGTTCTGGCTGATCTAATTAATGTAGCCTAGCAATCCTTTAATGCATTTTAATAATAGAAGTGTGTTAGTGTGTTACGTGTAAACCAGATTAGAGAGAAGGGTCTTTTAATCTAGATATAAACTGACAGAGTGTATCCGCCTCCAGCACAGTGTTTGGGTTCTAAATATGAAAAGGATCTGCTGTCCACAGTTGATTTTGATATTATAGGCATTATAAAAGGTTTTGAGAATGCAGTGGACGTGGAGGCCTATAGTGTTATAAAAGCTTGTTCAAGTATTGAGGAGCTAAACCATTCAGGGATTTATAATTAACAAGATATTAAAATCTATCTGATGTTTTATTGGCTTAACTTATGTTCTGCAACATTCAGACAGACCAGTTACTTATGGAGGATTCTATATGTAGACTTCAGCTCTGCTTTTAACACCATGATCCCCCCCAAAACTAACTCAGCTACTCATCCTCACCTCTGTCTGTCAGAGGATCAGCAGCTTCTGAAGCTGATTTTCTTTTACCTATTACGCATTTAACATACTTTTTGTGTTTATTTAGAACCACAATTTGATAAATTGTAATGCTGAGTTTAATGATTTACATTTAGGAACAAAAAAATGTATTACAATAAAGGTCACTAAGAAGGAATTTCTACCAGCAATAATTGCTACATTTGAATCAGACTTAAAAAATTAGACATTTTCAGAAGTTTTTACAGAAGCTCTGTCCTCTTTGCCTTTTGAATAGTACTCAGTGTTTCTGGACACACTCTGGGATAAATTAAGACGAATGGGAATATACACTAGAATTCCTCAGACACACATCAAACTCTATATCTTGTGTTCTCTTCGCCATCACATCAAATGGCCACAACCTTGATCTATTTTTATTAACCTTAAGAAGGCTCAAGCAAACAGCTGTAAAGGGTGAGACATTTTCCAGAGCTTATAAGGTCTGCTGGCCTTTGGGTCTGTTGACTAAGCCTTCTGTTATTTTGTGAAGATCCCACTTCTGCCAAAAGAAGATTCCAAGTCTCAAAAGAAAACGGAAGAAATGTTGCTCCCAGTTGCTGCTACAATCAAACAGACCTTAATTTAACCCCTCACTAAAAGGATGAACATGTGTCAACGTTTCACCTCATATTGCGTTTACCTTTTGTGACTCTGTTTTAGTACTCTGAAACCTGCAGCACTTTTTGTCTTGTTATAAAGGGCATGTTTATTTGCAGATATGGGCAATATTTGAAATGCATATATTTGAAATACAAAATTCTATTTTATTTTTAAATACCTTTTTGCATTTACAAACGTTTTACATGTATTTTTACATTTAGGTAAATACTCCTGCAGAAATAGGCAGTATTTAAAAATATATTTTTTTATTTAAATACCTTTGGGAAAACTAAATATTTCTGGCAAACCGATCGGATGTTACCAAATCTTCAGAGTTTGTGACTTTATGAGTTATTACACTTTCCTTCAATCAGGGAACCACATCAGAACTGTCCATTCATATTTGGTTCGAACTACTGGTTCTGTCAACAGACATAGGTGGTGAAAATGTATCAGTGCCTTCTTTCATATGACTTATTAATAAAAATGCTTGAGCTGCAGAAGCACTGTAACTGTACACCAGAAACACGCAGACGCTCCCCCACAGCTGAACCAGAGCCAGACAACAGTTTTTAAACAACCCGTTCGAACAAACCATATAAGGAACACCTGATCATATAAAAAAATCTACACCACACTCTTTCTTTAAGCAGTTTGTGTCTGTGTATTTGTGAGGACATTGAGCAACCAACTGAACTCTTTTAGGCTTCTTGTTATCAGGTTTTTAAGTTCAATGCATCTGAATAAACCATAACAAAGAATATTAAATGCTGTATATATAGATTGCATTCCTTCTTGCACCACAAACCATCTTCATTAATATGACTTGGTCTTATTTATAAATATACTTAGCTTGCAGATGTCTTGAAACTGTACACCAGAGCCATCTGACAGCTCCTCCACGGCCGTGCCTGCATTGGTGGAGTGCCAGCCGGATTAACTGAGGAGAAGCATCTGATTCCCATTCTCCCTCAGCCAAATGTCTAGAATATTCACTGTTAATCAAATCTGTTCATTATGACACAACTTTTTAATGTACGTACGTGGATGAGCAGAAGCATTTATTGCGGAGGCTACACTATGCTAGTCTTGAACTCTTTATTTATTGCCCGTTAGACAAGGGGAATCACTCTATTTATTTTATTTTTTTAAGCGAGAATGACCTCTCTGAACTGAACATACTTTTATCTTTTATAGAAGTGTCCTGGCCAATATTGGCATACAACCCTAAACCCAACCCATACACAAAACTTACACTTACACAAGCACAAAACATTTCCAAATCATTGACTTATCCTCCAATTCTCAAATGATATATATATATATTTTTAACGTTCTCCAAGAAAAAATGACATACTTTAATTTTTATTTGGAAATACTTCAAATCCAAAGAGTAACATATTTAAAAGCTTTTTTTGTCCAAGTTTAGTTTAGATGACAGGTAGAGAAAAATTTTGCAAACAGCAAAAATTACCAAAATTTTTCTGCTGAACAAGGTAACAAAAACATGGGGCAAATTACTTTATGTGAGAAAGGATTTGTGCATCAAAGTAACGGCAAGATTTACAATATACACAATCCCTTTCTTCTTGTGTGAATCCCCAGTAGAGCACATCTGGAAATACATCTGCCACAGGAAAGACATGCTATAAAATATCCTATATGACCTTCACAAAATAATTAAATTTTGTTTTGCACTTTTTACACCACTGATGCTATGCATATCAAGAGCTTAAAGATGCAAGTAAAACAATTTAAATGCAAAGACATTACATTAAGTTCTCTTATCAATCAGTCTATAGGGTGTGTAACTGGAACCTTAGATAAAAATAACAGAAGACTTTAACACAATCATATATAGACAGTAAAACCCAACCCATTATAACCAAATACAGTGTGGCTGCCCTGCTGGAACAACGTCTTGAGTCTTTATAAAAGGAGGCATCTTAGACCTCAAGGACTGCCAACCCCTGGGAAGGTGAGTCAATATTCTGCAGTGCCAACAATATTAATTGAATTAGTAATTTAATTGATTTTTTTATTACTGCTACTTCTGGTTGACATTACGAGGCAAGCTTGATATTATTCAAAGAAAATGGGATTATGAGATTATGTATTGCTAATTTCAATTAAATGCTCTATACCCATGTATTTAACAGGACCTTGCAGAAATACTTCTGGCCTTAAAAAAACCAAAAGGTGAGCAGCATAGCCAGGCATGTAATGATACACTGAATCATTAATGAAAGTACTATATTTTTGCTAAAGAATCTTTCATACTAGAACACATCATTTTCATTACTAAAGAAAAACTCAACACCTAAAATTATGAAACTCTTTATGTTTTAACAGAAAAGTACAATCATGGGAGATGGTGAAATGGAGTGTTTCGGCCCGGCGGCCATCTATCTCCGAAAGCCAGAAAAAGAGAGAATTGAGGCTCAGAACACCCCCTTTGATGCTAAATCAGCTTACTTCGTGACAGATGCAGACGAGATGTACCTGAAGGGTACTCTTACTGGCAGAGAGGGCGGCAAAGCTACTGTCAAAACTCACAGTGGGAAAGTAAGTATTGGGATAAAAAGTTACTGTGCTTGAGTTGTCAGAAGTTTAGTCAAATGTTGTACAAATGTGTGTACAAAAAGTTTCTTACTTTTCGATTTCTATTCAATGTTGTCTACAGACTGTAACAGTAAAAGAAGATGACATCCACCCCATGAATCCTCCCAAGTTTGACAAAATCGAGGACATGGCCATGATGACCCACCTCAATGAGCCTGCTGTGCTGTACAACCTCAAAGAGCGTTACGCAGCATGGATGATCTACGTAAGTCTAAGTTAATCGTGTTTTATTTCTAGGATGAGACGACACCATTGTAAACCTGGACTATCTCGGTTTCAGACCTACTCTGGCTTGTTCTGCGTCACTGTCAATCCCTACAAGTGGCTGCCGGTGTACGACGCAGTTGTTGTGGCTGGATACAGAGGGAAAAAGAGGATTGAAGCCCCACCTCACATCTTCTCCATCTCCGACAACGCCTACCAGTTCATGCTCACTGGTAAGAGGAGTCTGAAAGTGTGTCATGACAAGATTTGACAATGGGAAAGAAACACTTTTGCACAATAATTAATTAATGATTCACCTGAGGTTTTTAAATGAATGCAAAAAGTTCCAACATTACATTTATTTAATAAACGATTTATATCATACGCTGCTTTGTAATAAATGTTACCAAAACCTCTTTTCAATGACTGATATTTCAATGGATATAAAGAAACTGTAAGGGTTAACATAAAATATATAATATGAATAATCTTCATGCTTATTTTCAGATCGTGAGAACCAGTCTGTCCTGATTACGTGAGTAAATACTCCACATAAAGTGAGCTTTTCAGCTATAAACATAAATTAATGCATTATGTATGAGTAATTGATGATCTAATATCAATCTCTAGTGGAGAATCTGGTGCAGGAAAGACTGTGAACACAAAACGTGTCATTCAGTACTTTGCAACTGTTGGTGCGATGTCTGGAACAAAGAAGGCAGAGCCAGTTGCTGGAAAAATGCAGGTTAGTGAATACCTATTCAAAAAAAACAACGTTGATTATATTAATATGACTTTTCAACTTCACCTTATAAGAATCCACTGTCAAATGCAATTACATTAATTGTTCTCATTACATTAATTTTTAAATATAACAACATCTAGGGATCACTGGAAGACCAGATCATTGCAGCAAACCCTCTGCTGGAGGCTTATGGTAATGCCAAGACTGTGAGAAACGACAACTCCTCTCGTTTTGTAAGTTGCACTAATGAATTATTATAACAGAGCAAAACTTCAGACGCACTTTCAAAACATGACAAACAGTTTTTGTACATGATTTCAATCTCTGTAGGGTAAATTCATCAGGATTCACTTTGGCACCACTGGAAAACTTGCCTCAGCTGATATTGAAACTTGTGAGTTAACACTCTTTTAAGACTAAAAAATTTATTTTAAGACTAACAATTGGGTTAATCAGCCTTTTTACAACATTTTTTTAAAGATCTGCTGGAAAAGTCGAGAGTGACATTCCAGCTGTCTGCTGAGAGGAGTTACCACATCTTCTACCAGGTCATGACTGGACACAAGCCAGAGCTGCTCGGTGAGAAATCTACAGGATTGTGTGTTTCAGTTATTTCTTTGTTTGAGAACACTGTTATCATGCAGCACATCAACTCTTTACAGAGGCCCTGCTCATCACCACCAACCCTTATGACTATCCAATGATCAGCCAGGGTGAGATCACTGTGAAGAGCATCAATGATGTGGAGGAGTTCATTGCCACTGATGTATGTGGACAACTTCATTATTACTTTTTATTTGTAACAGCATTATTTTGTGATTATGTGCCATGTATCTGACATGTATTATAAAGGGAAAACACTTCAGGACAATTCTGAAATAATCAAATAATGTGATTTATTTGGTTTTGTAAAAACAGACTGCCATTGACATTCTGGGCTTCACTGCTGATGAGAAAATTAGCATCTACAAGCTGACAGGGGCCGTGATGCATCATGGGAGCATGAAGTTCAAACAGAAGCAGAGAGAGGAGCAGGCTGAACCTGATGGCACTGAGGGTAGGGTTTATTATTAACATAAATCAGCATTCAAACATTGACCTTTCAATAGTGAAAGTAATGCATAGAACTGTTCCAAAATCTGTTCCTCAGTGGCTGATAAAATCGCCTACCTCATGGGTCTCAACTCTGCTGACATGCTGAAAGCTCTGTGCTACCCCAGAGTGAAGGTCGGGAACGAGATGGTGACCAAAGGCCAGACAGTACCACAGGTGATCACTTACCTTCTCAACAGAAAAATAAACCAAATCCCATAGACATTCATATGAGACATTTGTTCTTAAAATCTTAACAAAAAGCATACTACCAATTACACTAACTTTTTAATTTCTCAGGTGAACAATGCAGTAATGGCTCTCTGCAAGTCTGTCTATGAGAAAATGTTCTTGTGGATGGTCGTCCGTATCAATGAGATGTTGGACACCAAGCAGCCAAGACAGTTCTTCATTGGTGTGCTGGACATCGCTGGATTTGAGATTTTTGATGTGAGCAGCAGTCATTAATTTAAGGATTCAAGCATAAAAGATGACAGTCAGCTGTAAAAACTTGCCTCTGTTGAATTATCAGTTCAACAGCTTGGAGCAGCTTTGCATCAACTTCACAAATGAGAAACTGCAACAGTTCTTTAACCACCACATGTTTGTTCTGGAGCAAGAGGAGTACAAGAAAGAAGGTATTGAATGGGAGTTCATTGACTTTGGTATGGACTTGGCCGCCTGCATTGAGCTCATTGAGAAGGTAAGAAGATATTCAGTAAATTACATTTACTATTCACATTGTGCTTGTACTTGAGGGTGAACATTTCTTCAACAGCCAATGGGCATCTTCTCCATCCTTGAAGAGGAGTGTATGTTCCCCAAGGCAACAGACACAAGCTTCAAAAACAAGCTTCATGATCAGCATCTGGGCAAATGTGCGGCTTTCCAGAAGCCCAAGCCTGCCAAAGGTAAAGCAGAGGCTCACTTCTCTCTGGTGCACTACGCCGGGACTGTGGACTACAACATTGTTGGCTGGTTGGACAAGAACAAGGATCCACTGAATGACTCTGTTGTTCAACTCTACCAAAAGTCATCGGTCAAAGTCCTGGCTTTCCTATATGCTGCTCATGCATCTGCTGAAGGTATGAACTTCTGCATTTCCTGAATTCTTCAATTTTAAGTTTTAATTATATGCGGTTCTATCTAAACAACTACTTTTTATATTAAAACAATACTCAGCTTGAGCATATTTTAGATCCCTTAATCTAACCCCATACTTAAACTTAACTACCTTGCCACTAATAACCAGCAAATTAGGAGTTTAAGGATAACATCTTTCTTTGGCATTAATTCAGCTGAGGGAGGTGGTGGAAAGAAAGCAGGCAAGAAGAAGGGTGGTTCCTTCCAGACTGTGTCTGCACTTTTTAAGGTAAACAGATTATTTCTTTTAAGGAAGAATGTGAACCTCCTCTCAATGAAAAACTAGACTAATTAACATTTCCACAGGAGAACTTGGGTAAGCTGATGACTAACCTGAGGAGCACTCACCCTCACTTTGTGCGCTGCTTGATTCCTAATGAGTCCAAGACTCCAGGTAAATATACTCTCCAAAGACTCAAATTCGTCACAGTTTTAAAATACTTCTGAAACATTTTTGCATTGCATTTTTGCATTGCAGGTCTGATGGAGAACTTCCTGGTCATCCACCAGCTCAGGTGTAATGGTGTGCTGGAGGGTATCAGAATCTGTAGGAAGGGTTTCCCCAGCAGAATCCTCTACGGTGACTTCAAGCAGAGGTAAAGACACCACACCTTTCTCAAACTGTGAATTAAAGATAATTTACCACCTATTCCTAACCATATTTCAAAACAGTGCTTTCAGTATTTTTGTGGATTAGCCAAATCATGAATACTCCCTTAAATGTTGTCCAGGTACAAAGTATTAAATGCTAGTGTCATCCCTGAGGGACAGTTCATTGACAACAAAAAAGCTTCAGAGAAACTTTTGGGCTCTATTGATGTTGACCACACACAATACAAGTTTGGACACACCAAGGTGAGTTACTCAGTAAATACACCATATGGCCAAATGTATGTGGGTACCCATATCTAATTAAAGTAACTGGTGTCAAGCCATTCCAAACTTTTTGCTTTTTCTTCTTTTTTTAAAATTAGGTGATATTGATTTTCCTCTAATCTTTCTAATCTCTAATCCCAGTCCTGGCATCCCGTATGCCATATGGCAGCAGTCAGAATTCCAATGTAGCCTAAAAGTAATAGATAGAGGTTATGGATTTTTGCCAGTAAAATGATTTCACAATAAACCTCTTTAACAAACTTGACAATATGGAAGTCTTTAGCATGTAACATAATTTTTTTTTTTCCTGGAACTGACGAAGTGTAGTTTACCCCAGGCCACATTAAAGTTGAAACAGACTATAGTCTTCTTCAATAGTATACTATTTATATTTTCTATATGTTCTTGTAGGTGTTCTTTAAAGCTGGTCTATTGGGAACTCTTGAGGAAATGAGAGATGAGAAACTAGCAGAACTGGTTACCATGACTCAGGCTTTGTGCCGTGGATACGTCATGAGAAAGGAGTTTGTCAAAATGATGGAGAGAAGGTATGAATCTACAAAAAACAGTTTGGAACACAATTGTCTAGTACCACAATGTGATATTGACTTATTTACTCATTACATTTTACACAGAGAAGCAATTTATTCCATTCAATACAACATCCGCTCATTCATGAATGTCAAACATTGGCCATGGATGAAGCTCTACTTTAAGATCAAGCCTCTTCTGAAGAGTGCAGAGACTGAGAAAGAAATGGCAGCTATGAAGGAGAATTATGAGAAAATGAAGGAAGATCTTGCAAAAGCATTAGCTAAAAAGAAGGAGCTTGAGGAGAAAATGGTGTCACTTCTTCAAGAGAAAAATGACCTTCAGCTGCAAGTCACAGCTGTGAGTATTTCATGTCTTACTGATCCTAACATGGATCCTGTGGAGCTATGAACATAATTAATTAATTATATATATTAATTATAAACAGGAATCAGAAAACCTTTCTGATGCTGAGGAGAGATGTGAAGGTCTGATCAAAAGCAAGATCCAGCTCGAGGCCAAACTCAAAGAGACAAATGAGAGACTGGAGGATGAAGAGGAAATCAATGCTGAACTGACTGCCAAGAAGAGGAAACTGGAGGATGAATGCTCCGAACTGAAGAAAGACATTGATGACCTGGAGCTTACCTTGGCCAAAGTGGAAAAAGAGAAACATGCAACCGAAAATAAGGTCAGTAATTTTAACATTGTCACACTGTTGATTTTGTTTCAGTCTCTTAAGAATGAAACCAATAAATGATGTTTAAATTTAGGTGAAAAACCTGACAGAGGAGATGGCCTCTCAAGATGAAAGCATTGCCAAACTGACCAAAGAGAAGAAAGCCCTCCAAGAGGCACATCAGCAGACTCTTGATGACCTTCAGGCAGAGGAAGACAAAGTCAACACTCTGACTAAAGCCAAGACAAAGCTTGAGCAGCAAGTGGACGATGTATGATGTCCGGCATGAGAATAAATTAATAAATGGGAATAACTGAGAATATGGTTGCTATCTATCAGATTGTAATGCTCTGGTTTCTGTAAAAACAGCTTGAGGGCTCATTGGAGCAAGAGAAGAAGCTCCGTATGGACCTTGAGAGAGCCAAGAGGAAGCTTGAGGGTGATCTGAAACTGGCTCAGGAGTCCATAATGGACCTGGAGAATGACAAACAGCAATCAGATGAGAAGATCAAAAAGTGAGTTGATGTCATCTTTATATAATTACACATTTGACCAAATTTTTGCACATTTTACAAAACACTACTTTTAAAACAGGAAGGACTTTGAGATAAGTCAGCTTCTCAGCAAGATTGAGGATGAACAGTCTTTGGGAGCACAGCTTCAGAAGAAGATCAAAGAACTTCAGGTAATACTAAAACTTTTCTTTATTATGTAAAAAACATTCAGAGAAAATGCACATCACAAATATCACAAAAGTTTTTTTTTTCTCAATTAGGCCCGTATAGAGGAACTGGAAGAGGAAATTGAAGCAGAAAGAGCTGCACGTGCTAAAGTGGAGAAGCAGAGAGCTGATCTCTCCAGGGAACTTGAAGAGATTAGCGAGAGGCTCGAGGAAGCTGGTGGTGCCACTGCTGCCCAGATTGAGATGAACAAGAAGCGTGAAGCTGAATTCCAGAAGTTGCGTCGTGATCTGGAAGAGTCCACCTTGCAGCATGAGGCTACAGCCGCAGCTCTCAGAAAGAAGCAGGCAGACAGTGTGGCTGAACTCGGAGAACAGATCGACAACCTCCAGCGGGTCAAGCAGAAGCTGGAGAAGGAGAAGAGTGAATACAAGATGGAGATTGATGACTTGACAAGCAACATGGAGGCTGTGGCTAAGGCAAAGGTAATGTGATTAGAAGATCACTAAATATAAAAAATCTTTATAAACCTCTGCATTTAAACTTTCACCTTTTTAGACAAATTTAGAGAAGATGTGTCGTACACTGGAAGACCAGTTGAGTGAAATCAAGACCAAAAACGATGAAAATGTTCGTCAGTTGAATGACATGAATGCACAACGTGCAAGACTTCAGACTGAAAATGGTAAGACATGGCCAATAGTGTACACTTAATAATTTTTTTTTAAACATTTTTATAAGTTTCTATACATGATATTTTATATTAAGATTTCTAACATAATGATTCCAAGGTGAATTTAGCCGCCAAATGGAAGAGAAAGAAGCACTGGTTTCACAGTTAACTAGAGGAAAACAGGCTTATACTCAGCAAATTGAGGAACTCAAAAGACATATTGAAGAAGAAGTCAAGGTAGAGTTATACAAAATGTATTTGCTCTTGTTTGATTATTTAAATTATTGCAAAGTTAGCAGATTGTTTAAAATCTCAAAATATGCTGTTTTACAGGCCAAGAACGCTCTGGCTCATGCGGTTCAGTCTGCCCGCCATGACTGTGATTTGCTCAGAGAGCAGTATGAGGAGGAGCAGGAGGCCAAAGCTGAACTCCAGCGAGGAATGTCTAAGGCCAACAGTGAGGTGGCTCAGTGGAGATCCAAATATGAGACTGATGCCATCCAACGCACTGAGGAGCTTGAGGAAGCCAAGTAACTAAAAGAAAAAAGTCTTTAATATCCTAAATTTACCAAAAAATATTAGCACAATTTCATTATTTTATACCACTTTCTTCAGGAAAAAGCTTGCACAGCGTCTGCAGGATGCTGAAGAATCCATTGAAGCAGTGAACTCAAAGTGTGCCTCACTGGAAAAGACCAAACAGAGACTGCAGGGTGAAGTAGAGGACCTTATGATTGATGTGGAGAGGGCAAATGCATTGGCTGCCAACCTTGACAAGAAGCAGAGAAACTTTGACAAGGTAGGAAAGAATAATCTCAAAATTGAAATCTTGAAACATGGACCATTTAACAATAATTACAATTCTTTCATTTCCAGGTCCTAGCAGAGTGGAAACAGAAGTATGAGGAAGGCCAGGCTGAACTAGAAGGGGCTCAGAAAGAAGCTCGTTCTCTCAGCACTGAGGTTTTCAAAATGAAGAACTCCTATGAAGAAGCTCTTGACCACCTTGAGACACTAAAGAGGGAGAACAAGAATCTGCAACGTAAATATAACATTTAAAAAAACTATTAAAGAAGAAAAGCATAAAAACAGTAAATTCTGATTACAATTCTGCATTTTAAATCCTTTAGAGGAGATTTCTGATCTCACTGAGCAGCTTGGAGAGACTGGAAAGAGCATTCATGAATTAGAGAAAGCCAAGAAGACTGTGGAGTCTGAGAAAGCAGAGATTCAGACTGCACTTGAAGAGGCAGAGGTGTCATTACTTTACTACTACATTCACATGAATCAATCACTTTTATTTATATAGCGCTTTTAACAATACAGATTGTATCAAAGCACTGAACGGTATCAAATAGAAGAACAGAGTGATGGTAATGTATAATGACAAGATGAAACACTTTTATTAAATGTAATCAAAATTGGCGATAATCGCTAGAAATTAAGTGTCCCCAACTAAGGACAAGGAACCAAAACCGCATTTGTGAAAAAACTGAGAAAAAAAAAAAACCTTGGGAGAAACCAGGCTCACTTGGGGCCAGTTCTTTAGACACTGTTACTTAAATACATTAAAACACTGAATGTGGAGTGATCCTTCGAAATCTGTCATAGTTGTGCTGCAATATGCTATAGTATAGTTTGACAATAAGGTATAATAGAAATATTTGCACTTTTCCCTTATAGGGTACCCTGGAGCATGAAGAGTCCAAGATTCTTCGTGTGCAGCTTGAGCTGAACCAGGTGAAGAGTGAGATTGACAGAAAGCTTGCTGAGAAGGATGAGGAGATGGAACAGATCAAGAGGAACAGCCAAAGAGTGATCGATTCCATGCAGAGCACTCTGGACTCTGAGGTCAGGAGCAGAAACGATGCCCTGAGAGTCAAAAAAAAGATGGAGGGAGATCTGAATGAAATGGAGATCCAGTTGAGTCATGCCAACCGCCAGGCTGCTGAGGCCCAGAAACAACTCAGAAACCTCCAAGGCCAACTCAAGGTACCTTTCTGTAGAATGAGGAATTACAAAACATATGAATATGATAAATGAATTAAACACAACATGGCATGCAACTAAGAAAAATAGGATTATTACCACAGGATGCCCAACTGCACCTTGATGAAGCTGTCAGAGGACAGGAGGACATGAAGGAGCAGGTGGCCATGGTGGAGCGCAGGAATAACCTGATGCAAGCAGAGATCGAGGAGCTGAGAGGTGCACTGGAGCAGACAGAGAGAGGCCGCAAAGTGGCAGAGCAGGAGCTGGTTGATGCCAGCGAGCGTGTGGGACTGCTCCACTCACAAGTACAGAAACAGTATTAATACTAGGAGCAAATTCGGGAAAAAGTTCTAGTTGGCTGTACACAAACTACCTGCTTATCTCCCACAGAACACAAGTCTTATAAACACCAAGAAGAAGCTTGAGGCTGATCTGGTCCAGGTTCAAGGTGAGGTGGATGATGCTGTCCAGGAGGCCAGAAATGCAGAGGAGAAGGCCAAGAAGGCCATCACTGATGTGGGTGTTTATATTCTCTTACTTAATTCTAATTTAAACAGTTGTTTGGCTTTGCGTAGCTGTGTGTGGTAAGAAATGGAAACTTTAAAGAAGGCATTTCAATTTAAGTTTTATGTTTCAGGCTGCGATGATGGCTGAGGAGCTGAAGAAGGAGCAGGACACCAGTTCTCACCTGGAGAGGATGAAGAAGAACCTGGAGGTGACTGTCAAAGACCTGCAGCACCGTCTGGATGAGGCTGAGAGTCTGGCCATGAAGGGTGGAAAGAAACAACTCCAGAAACTGGAGTCCAGGGTAAATTACAAGCTGAATAGAGTCTTAGATGAATTGGCTATAGTAGAGTATTTACAGTTGACAACATGTCCCTCTACTGAAGGTGCGCGAGCTGGAGACTGAAGTTGAAGCTGAACAGAGACGTGGTGCAGACGCTGTGAAAGGAGTGCGCAAATATGAAAGGAGAGTGAAGGAGCTCACCTACCAGGTAAAACTACACTTGATTTAGAAATGTACATTTAATTACAATATACATATTTTAAGACCAACAACAATACTTACATCCAAAGACTGAGGAAGACAAGAAGAATGTGACCCGACTGCAGGATCTGGTAGACAAGCTGCAGCTGAAAGTGAAGGCCTACAAGCGCCAAGCTGAAGAAGCTGTAAGTTTAATGCCAGATGTCCCCCGTAGCACATGTACATCTTGAATATGTGTGTTTGACATCTGCAAGACATGTTTTACGGTGTTTGCATCATCTGCAATATGTCTATAGAAAGTCAGAATATGTGTAAAACTGACATCTGTCAGATGTTTATAGACAGCAGATGCTTTCCAGATCAAGACATTTTAACAGAAATCTTGCAGATGCTTATGTGCTATCTGGGTCTTGAGGTTTAGGCATTTTCTATTGAATATATTCAGTGTCTGGAGTGCAATGCTCTGAAAGGGGTTGGATATCTTGTGTCATCCTAACAGGAGGAGCAGGCCAACACTCACCTGTCCAGGTACAGGAAGGTGCAGCACGAGATGGAGGAGGCTCAGGAGCGTGCTGACATCGCTGAGTCGCAGGTCAACAAGCTGAGAGCCAAGAGCCGTGATGCTGGAAAGGTAACAAACACAAACAGTAGCTGTAAAATTAGACATTAAGGGGGACACAATGGGTGATCTGGAGTATGGTTAATGGTTAATCAGATATTGTTTGTTTCTGATGTGAAAACAATCACACTAAATAACGGAACTGACCTGCTATTAATGAATTGGTAAAAATGTATGTATGTATTAACTCACTTTCCCATGAATTGTGACAGGCACATCGTGGAATAGAAAATTTATATATCATTTCCACTCACAGCAACAGACTCCAACATTCTTTTGAACCTTTATAATTTAGCCGTGACAAATAGACATGTTCCATTCTCTCTTGGTACTTTGGACAGGAAGCAAAATTTTATAAATCCAAGAAGCAAACATGAAGTGAGCAAGCCTCCATTAATTTTGCCGTCTTCTGCATAGTTGTTACATAGTAATGGGGTAAACAGGTGTCTGTCTGATGAGGCAAAGGTACTGTGGTTCAAAACCAAAAAAATACAAAATGAACACAAACCACCGAGGGTAGTGTGAATGGGGAGCTGTCGTGCATGTCTTGATTTTGCATGTCTTGAGTTCTGTGTTCCTAGGTCAACATATTTTGTTGACCCTGGAACAACATTTAAATCCAAAAATGTTGTCAACATCTCTCAGCACCTAACCTAACCTTATCCATGAGTAATCCTTAAAATCTGATATAATGATAGATTAATGATACTAATGTACAAACATTAAGCACTGATTGTAAGCCTAAACCTTACAAAACCTCACTTCAAATCTGATTGGCTTGCCACAATGGTGTTCCATGGTCTACAAACACATTGACCTAGGAATACGTCCAACTCAGCAAACTCAGGTTCTTCAGCTGTCACACTTTGATTCGAACCAGGCAATCAAATCAAATGTGAAAGCACCCTAAGTTTGATGATTGAGCTGTACTCTACAAAGCTGAAGTTTATACTAAAACATTGTTTTGCATTTTCAAGAGTAAGGATGAAGAATGAAGAGAAGACACCACACCTACAAGCAAGCATACAATATGACATGTGCTGAGTTTTCATGTGCGTCCAATAAAAATAACACAGATTCTATGCTGTCATAATTTTTATTGTAAACTATATGAAACTATATTTAAACATAGCATATTTTCATTCGGCAAAACATTTTTTTTAAAAAAAAAGAGGCTTAGCAATTTATCTTAAGAACCAGCAATATTTGCAGTACACAATAGCAACAATAATATACATTAGTAGGTTTAATGGGTATTTAGTCTTTTGCTGGCACCACAGAATTTATCAGAATTTGATGAAAGTCTTGCTCTGTGTTCAATCTGACTCCAAATTGAAGTGACTGTTAAATTTAGGTTGTATTCTTAATTAAAGAGAGATCATGGATATTAATTGTATAATGATTTAATATTTTATCTCATACTTTAAATTTTCCATTAATTAAGGACCAGGTATTACACAGGAATAACACTTTGTTTCATAGTGAATCTAAGGACATAAACTGGATGTGGAGTTATTCCTTCAAGTGAGCTGCGCCTACATGATCATAACAAAATGTGTATTTTTCTCTTTAACTATGAGAAATATACTATTTCTCAAAATCAGAAGCCCCTAATTATGTTCCCCATGGTTCAGCATCAGTGCTTCAGTATGATCTGTCCTGAACGCAGATTTATGGAAATATCACCACCAATCAATCTACTTGAAGAGTTCAGAATAGATCCCAATGTAACAATTTATTTTTAGTCAGGTAAAGTTGTGTGACACCAATTACATAAACAATCAGAGGTCAATTCAAAGATATTAAATCATATCAATACGAAACATAAGATGCTCCAAGATTAATCTAAGATTAAAAGACGTATACCTGACTTACCTGATAGCATGGAACATAGAGACACACACAACACTATTGGTTACTCTGGCTACAGAGTCACCAAGTAGTGTTTTGTCCCATCCCTTATATATCCAATCAATCAATCAATCAATCAATCAATCATTTTTATTTATATAGCGCTTTTAACAACACAGGTTGCATCAAAGCACTGTACAGTATAATGTAGAAGAGTACAATGACAGGGCTGTATAATGACAAGAGTGAACAATTTGTTATTAAATGCAGAGCTCTGTAATCAATTCAACGTTAAATCACTAGAAGTTAAGTGTCCCCAACAAAGCAAGCCAGAGGCGACAGCGTCAAGGAAACAAAACCCCATCCATACAGAATGGAGAAAAAAAAAACCTTGGGAGAAACCAGACTCAGTTGGGGTCAGTTCTCCTCTGACCGGACGCCCAGCACTTAACTTCCACTTCAATTTTAAAAACAGCTGTGTCAGATAGTGTAAATGACTTAGTGTGTGTGTGTGTGTGTGCATCTGCCTGTCCACAGGCGCATCTAGGTTTTCTGGTCTCTGATGAACATAATCTCTGGGTGCTGATCCACCATCTAGTCTGGATACAAACTGTGAAAACAGATTGAGAAAGAGACAGGACTAATATTAGCGTAGATGCCAGTCTTTTTACGATGTCACAAGTACATCGTATTTTAGGAGTAGTGTTCCCGGTTCCAGCAAATCTAAGTAATGCAGCCTAAAAATCCTTTAACGGATTTGAATAATAAAAAGTATGTTGGTGTGTTATGTGTAGGCTAAGTTAAAAAGATGTGTCTTTAATCTAGATTTAAACTGACAGAGTGTGTCTGCCTCCTGAACAGAGTTAGGGAGATTGTTCCAGAGTTTAGGTGCTAGATAGGAAAAGGATCTGCTGCCCGCAATTGATTTTGATATTCTAGGTATTATCAAATGACCAGAGTTTTGAGAACGCAGCGGACAGGCAGACAACAAATCTTCAGATCATATGTAAAAATATAAAAGACCTTTGGTCTTTTAGTTTCTGTGGTCTGGGTTGCACTTGGCTGGAGATAAATATTCTCACAGACCCCTGAAGGGTGCACATCCCCTCCTTAGCAGAACCATTCTACAAAAGTTCTCACTCTTTCTCAAAATATAAATGACTACAGTGAAATTGAGACCAATTTACCAATCACACTGACATGTTCAGAAAAATACCAGACATGAAAGGGTTAAGATCATGAATATTTAAGATATAATAAAAGCAGCTTGCAAGTCTGGAAGAAGAGAGCTAAAGATGGAGGAAGAAACAAAGGAGCAAATGGTCTTTCTCCCAGATCTTCCTTTCAGGTTCAAAAGTTTATTACTTTATTGTATGGTGTGTGTGCTGCAATAGATCCTAAACTTTGGTTTCATGTGGAATTAATTTCATAAGGAAATAAATTGACTTCTTTACCATGTCTTAATAGACCGCTGTGTATTACTAACTGCAGAACACATCACATGACCTTGAATCATCAAATTTAAAAATGTAATCTTTTGACATTTTCGTTCTCAGACTTGTAGACCAAAGTCAGTTAATAGTAGGTAACAATGTACAACAATAGTAAAATGCAGCAAATAATAAACGTTAACATTACATACAAAAATTCTGACAATCTAAAACAATTTATTTTTATAACTGAAAAATTACTTACATACAGAGAGATCTTGGTGATGTCATGATAGCTCAGGTAAGTCTTCACTGTGGCCTGGATGACTGACCTAAACCTCATACAAACAGAAGCTCTCACTGTGCTATATTTAATGTTTTTCCCATATAAGAACATGCTGTTTATAACTTTAACAGTCATAATATCACTATGAAACAAGATTGCAGTGACCACTGTAGTTTAACTGCCCAATAAGTGTCTGCCAGAGATATTGTTTTCCTTTTGGAAGCACTGTTAATGTCCATCTCTGGTAATACATTTTATAGGTTTTAAAAGGTTCTGCTTGCCAAAAATATTTGCTTACATGCCTTCATAAATTGCAAAAAAATAAAAGAAAAAATTATTATTATTATTAAAAATATGTGTATTATATGCAAACATTATATGCAAACATGACTTTATTTTGACTTTGAAGAGGAAGTAATATGGTCAGTAAATGCTCAAAAACAGACACAGAAATAAAGATCAGTATGGTGTATGGTGTGATTTAGCAATTTGAATTGATATCCAAGAGATAAATGCATTTGAAAAATACATTCTGTATTACCTATACTAAAAATAAAAGTTTGAATCATCAACTTTGCTCTCACTCCTGAAACTCAATCCCAGTGACAGCTGACTACTTCTCCACATCCAAACCAAGTTACTCCTCTTTGCCAAGTTATATTCATTTTATGGATGCTGCATTGAAATAAGATATGTTAAACATTAAAAACAAACAAGTTCACATATGACAACCTGCATGAACAAGAACAGTTTGACCCACACAAAGCATGGATTGTAAAACTTTTTACAATTAAAGTGTACATACTTTACATATCTTAATAACAAATTTAATCTTGCAAACCAAAATAAAAAATGACAACTTGAATTCTATTTTCCACCAAGTACATTACCATACACCTAATAGAATTACATGACCAAATCAAGCTGGTGGTTCTGCTGACTGTTCAGTAACTACACTATATAAATGACAGCCTCTGATTCACTGATTCACAGTGGCCCATTGAAAGTGGGTAAGATATGCTTTTCATTTTAGAGGATGGTTTATGTATGTCTATATTTGAAATCATATATTAGCATATATACTCTAACATATGTAGATAAAACACCATGAAATACTTTTACATGAATTTTTTTGTTTGTTAATGATGGTTGTTGTTGTTGTTGTTTTTTCAGAATCCTGAACTTCCTGAACATCAAATATTTTTCTTCGAACATTGTACGAGGTAAGGTGCTAATAATATACGATTAAATGCTTTTCACTCAACAAATGATACTGACAATACAGTGTAGTCTTTCTGGAATGTTCTCTACTGGGTTTTAGTAAAGGAACAAATATTTTAATACGCAACTTATTATATGTTAAAGAGAAGTTTAAAATGTTTTAAGTTAAAAAGTAAACCAAAAGTTTGTTGGTCCACAGTGAACTGCCATCATGGGAGATGGTGAAATGGAGTGTTTCGGCCCGGCGGCCATTTACCTCCGGAAGACAGAAAGAGAGAGAATTGAGGCTCAGAACACCCCCTTTGATGCCAAAACGGCGTTCTTTGTGGCAGAGCCAGAACAGATGTACCTGAAGGGTACTCTTACTGGCAGAGAGGGCGGCAAAGCTACTGTCAAAACTCTGTGTGGGAAAGTAAGTATCATATGCTACTGTGATTGAGTCTGTAGAAGTTAAAACAAATACAGTGAAATGTTTGTACAAAACGTGTACAAAAACGTTCATCCTTTTTGATTACGGATTAATGTTCATTACAGACAATCACGGTAAAAGAAGAGGACATCCACCCCATGAATCCTCCCAAGTTTGACAAAATCGAGGACATGGCCATGATGACCCACCTCAATGAGCCTTGTGTGCTGTACAACCTCAAAGAGCGTTACGCAGCATGGATGATCTACGTAAGTCTAAGTAAATTGTGTTTTATTTCTAGGATGAGACGGCAGCATTGTAAACCTGGACTATCTCTGTTTCAGACCTACTCTGGCTTGTTCTGCGTCACTGTCAATCCCTACAAGTGGCTGCCGTGTACTGCACGCAAATTGTCGTGGCTGGATACAGAGGGAAAAAGAGGATTGAAGCCCCACCTCACATCTTCTCCATCTCTGACAACGCCTACCAGTTCATGCTCAGTGGTAAGTAGAGTCTGAAAAGGTGTCAAAAACAAAATGCACTTTACTTTCTATAAATTGATGTTGTGAGTTAGATCAATAAACTAAATAAAACAGTATGTATGGCATTTGTTAATTGTACAAAAAACAAATAATTGTTAACATAGTTTGTATAAAAGCATGGTTTGTAAAATGTTCTAAAGAATATAAGTACATAGTCCTAAAACATATGACTATGCCATTTCTATAAAATGAATATAAGATGAAGATTTATGGACAATGTAAAAGAAAATGATGAGGTAAAAGAAAAAAAAGAAGCATCCTATAGGAAACCAGAAAAAGAGAACAGAAAAGAACTGCAGCTTGAATTCTATTTTCCACAAGGGCAGAATAAAATTCCCATAGATCAATTAGATATGTGACCAAATCAAGCTGGATAGTTCCTTTGACTGTTCAGTAACTACACTAAATAAATTGAAGCCACTGATTGTAGCACAGTTGCCCATTGAAGTCGGGTAAGATGCCACTCATCTGCAGTCTCAGAAGACGGTCTATTTTTATCTATATTTGAAATAATATATTAGCATGACAATATGCTATTTATTTTTATATTAGTGTCAATAAATGTGAAAGCCTATTTTGGTGATACAATTACATTCCATTATTTATTTTCAGATCGTGAGAACCAGTCTGTCCTGATTACGTGAGTAAAAATTGTTCTAGTGGAATATCCTAAAGCTTTTTAATTACATAAATTAAATGAAAATTTATAACTAAATGCTGATCTCGTATCAATCTCTAGTGGAGAATCTGGTGCAGGAAAGACTGTGAACACAAAACGTGTCATTCAGTACTTTGCAACTGTTGGTGCGATGTCTGGAGGAAAGAAGGCAGAGCCGGTCCCTGGAAAAATGCAGGTTAGTGAATACCTATTCTAGACAGTGTTATTGATTACAGTATTTATGTTTCACCTCATACCTACTATCTATACTATATGCCCTACAAATATATCTAGGGATCACTGGAGGACCAAATTGTGGCAGCCAACCCTCTGCTGGAGGCTTATGGTAATGCCAAGACTGTGAGGAACGACAACTCCTCTCGTTTTGTAAGTTACACTTATAAATGATTAAAGCATTGTAAAACTTTGAAAGTGTGACTGAACAGTTGAGTTTTTGTACATGATTTCAATCTCTATAGGGTAAATTCATCAGGATTCATTTTGGCACCACTGGAAAACTTGCCTCAGCTGATATTGAAACTTGTGAGTCAACACTGTTTAAAGCCTAAGATATATATTTGGATACTAAGTAAAATTAATCAATTAAATGTAATGTCTTTTTTTTCACCCGTTTTTTATAGATCTGCTGGAAAAGTCTAGAGTGACATTCCAGCTGTCTGCTGAGAGGAGTTACCACATCTTCTACCAGCTCATGACTGGACACAAGCCAGAGCTGATCGGTGAGAAATTTTCAGAAATTTTCGGTGTTTCAGTTATTTCTTTGTTTGAGAACACTGTTATCATGCAGCACATCAACTCTTTACAGAGGCCCTGCTCATCACCACCAACCCTTATGACTATCCAATGATCAGCCAGGGTGAGATCACTGTGAAGAGCATCAATGATGTGGAGGAGTTCATTGCCACAGATGTATGTGGACAACTCAGTTTTTATTAGTAGTAGTGGTATTTTTAGATTTCATGTTGCGTATCTGACATGAAATTAAAAATAACTCTTGTATGAATACTGCAAGACATGCAATATGAAATGCATATTAATGCATTGTGTGTTTTATTTAAAAACAGACTGCCATTGATATTCTGGGCTTCACTGCTGATGAGAAAATCAGCATCTACAAGCTGACAGGTGCTGTGATGCATCATGGGAACATGAAGTTCAAACAGAAGCAGAGAGAGGAGCAGGCTGAACCTGACGGCACTGAGGGTAGGGTTTATTGTTAACATAAATCAGCATGCAAACATTGACTTCATTAGTGAAAATACCGCAAAGAACTGTTCCTCCTCAGTGGCTGATAAAATCGCCTACCTCATGGGCCTCAACTCTGCTGACATGCTGAAAGCTCTGTGCTACCCCAGAGTGAAGGTCGGAAACGAGATGGTGACCAAAGGCCAGACAGTACCACAGGTGATCACTTACCTTCTCAATAGATGAATGATGTGCCCAATAGACATTCATAAAAGAAATTCACCAAGGAAAATCTAATATCAGTTACACTTTCTCAGGTGAACAACGCAGTTTCGGCTCTCTGCAAGTCTGTCTATGAGAAAATGTTCTTGTGGATGGTCGTCCGTATCAATGAGATGTTGGACACCAAGCAGGCCAGACAGTTCTTCATTGGTGTGCTGGACATCGCTGGATTTGAGATCTTTGATGTGAGCAGCAGTCATTTATGTCTGTAAGAATTAAACACATAAAAGATGACAGTCAGCTTTAAGAACTGCCTCAATTTAATCATCAGTTCAACAGCTTGGAGCAGCTTTGCATCAACTTCACAAATGAGAAACTGCAACAGTTCTTCAACCACCACATGTTTGTTCTGGAGCAAGAGGAGTACAAGAAAGAAGGTATTGATTGGGAGTTCATTGACTTTGGTATGGACTTGGCCGCCTGCATTGAGCTCATTGAGAAGGTAAGAGTATATTCAGTAAATTTGATTTACTATTCGCATTGTGACTGGGTGTGAGGGTGAACATTTCTTCAACAGCCAATGGGCATCTTCTCCATCCTTGAAGAGGAGTGTATGTTCCCCAAGGCAACAGACACAAGCTTCAAAAACAAGCTTCATGATCAGCATCTGGGCAAAACTGCGGCTTTCCAGAAGCCCAAGCCTGCCAAAGGTAAAGCAGAGGCTCACTTCTCTCTGGTGCACTACGCCGGGACTGTGGACTACAACATTGTTGGCTGGTTGGACAAGAACAAGGATCCACTGAATGACTCTGTTGTTCAACTCTACCAGAAGTCATCACTCAAAGTGCTGGCCTTCCTGTATGCCGCGCATGGAGGTGCTGAAGGTATAAATATCTACATTTCCCTGGTACTCCTAATTTTTACATTTAAATTACATGCAATCCAAACTAAGAGACACCTACTAATTAAAAAAGGAAAGGTAATATTTATCTGAATTACCAAACACTGTGATCACAAAATTCACCAAATATGCTACATCTATACAAGATAATTTCAGAGCAGTTGTATCAATCTATTGAACAGCTTAATGTAAAGCAACATAAAGTCAATAAAAATGTATTTATTTAACCTAAAACAGCTGAAGGAGGTGGTGGGAAGAAAGGCAAAAAAAAAAGGTGGCTCCTTCCAGACTGTGTCTGCACTTTTTAGGGTAATCATGATTCTTTCTTTTTAAATGAAAGATGTGAACATCTCCATCAAAAACTGAACTAGTCTCATAAACATTTCCACAGGAGAACTTGGGTAAGCTGATGACTAACCTGAGGAGCACTCACCCTCACTTTGTGCGCTGCTTGATTCCTAATGAATCCAAGACTCCAGGTAACTTATTTCCTTCAACCCTAAAATTGATTTTTTTTTAGTTTTGCAATATTTTCTGAAACATTAAAAACATTGGCGTTGCAGGTCTGATGGAAAACTTCCTGGTCATCCATCAGCTCAGGTGTAATGGCGTGCTGGAGGGTATCAGAATCTGTAGGAAGGGCTTCCCCAGCAGAATCCTCTACGGTGACTTCAAGCAGAGGTTAATGCCTAATTGCACATGATGCACCACCCTATCTTCACCATTGTAAGAATACATTTTAGTAGTTTTACAACATCTTGACTCTCCTGTGAATGTCATCTAGGTACAAAGTATTAAATGCTAGCGTCATCCCTGAGGGACAGTTCATTGACAACAAAAAGGCTTCAGAGAAACTCTTGGGCTCTATTGATGTTGACCACACACAATACAAGTTTGGACACACCAAGGTGAGCTTCTTGGATAATATAATACATGGTATATTCCAAAACAAATCTTAATGCCAAACTGCACAATCACTAGAAATAAACAAAGATCAGCACACTGCCACTACTGCTTTCAAAAATAATAATTTTGAAAAAAAAACCAAAAAAACATTTCAACCCTAAGGTCAAGGTCAGCAAAGACAGGCAGGTGAAAACTATCTGGACCTGAAACTAGTCTTCAGTTTTCTGAAGACCTTGTTTATATCCTCTACACAGACCTTGAGTGCAGATTGAATGATGGGGTAGGCAGGAAGGTGGATGCAGGGTGGTAGGTAAATGTGTGAAGTGAAGATCAGAGTAGTGAAACACATTCAGATGGCCAGTTGATTCTCCACCCACATCAGTGGGTGGTACCTTGTACTTGTTGATGTCATTGGCTGAATATGTTTTTTCCCAGCTTTTCAGAGTAGCTTTCTGATCCCCTTTGTTAGTGTGATTCAAGGTTTATGAGGAGTGCGTATAAATTATATTGAGAAAACACTAACTCCAACTAACTAATACCAACTTTCATTTGTTTAGAAATGAGACTGCCACCTCATAACTCTAGGCAGGAAAAAACATTTATATTGATGAGGATTACTTGGCTCTTTCAACACTGTGCTACTTCCAATGTTCAAAACCTTCTAGGTGTTCTTTAAAGCTGGTCTGTTGGGTACTCTTGAGGAGATGAGAGATGAAAAACTAGCATCGCTGGTTACCATGACTCAGGCTTTGTGCCGTGGATATGTAATGAGGAAGGAGTTTGTCAAAATGATGGAGAGGAGGTACGGTACAATCAATTTACAAAACTATTAGGAAACCAATCATTCAGCAACAAAGAGTGATAATGACTGATTTACTAATTACAATTTACACAGAGAATCAATTTATTCCATTCAATACAACATCCGCTCATTCATGAATGTCAAACACTGGCCATGGATGAAGCTCTACTTTAAGATCAAGCCTCTTCTGAAGAGTGCAGAGACTGAGAAAGAAATGGCAGCCATGAAGGAGAACTATGAGAAAATGAAGGAGGATCTTGCAAAAGCATTAGCTAAAAAGAAGGAGCTTGAGGAGAAAATGGTGTCACTTCTTCAGGAGAAAAATGACCTTCAGCTGCAAGTCACGGCTGTGAGTATTTCATGTCTTACTGCTCCTAATATGGATCCTACAGCTATGAACAGAAGTCTTTAACTATATCCATGTCAATGAACAGGAATCTAAAAACCTCTCTGATGCTGAGGAGAGATGTGAAGGTCTGATCAAAAGCAAGATCCAGCTCGAGGCCAAACTCAAAGAGACAAATGAGAGACTGGAGGATGAAGAGGAAATCAATGCTGAACTGACTGCCAAGAAAAGGAAACTGGAGGATGAATGCTCTGAACTGAAGAAAGACATTGATGACCTGGAGCTTACCTTGGCCAAAGTGGAGAAAGAGAAACATGCAACAGAAAATAAGGTCAATACTCTCTTCACATCTGTTTCACACTACAATGATTCCAACTATGAATTAATCCAATAAAACACAAGAATGAAACCAATAAACCCTCTTTCCATTTAGGTGAAAAACCTGACTGAGGAGATGGCCTCTCAGGATGAGAGCATTGCTAAACTTACCAAAGAGAAGAAAGCCCTCCAAGAGTCACATCAACAGACTCTTGATGACCTTCAGGCAGAGGAAGACAAAGTCAACACTCTGACTAAATCTAAGACCAAGCTTGAGCAGCAAGTGGATGATGTTAGATGTTTGGCATGAGAATAAGTTAATCAATGGGAATTTATGAGAAATTAATATGGTTGCTAACTACCAGATTGTAATACTCTGGATTCTGTAAAAACAGCTTGAGGGCTCATTGGAGCAAGAGAAGAAGCTCCGTATGGACCTTGAGAGAGCCAAGAGGAAGCTTGAGGGTGATTTGAAACTGGCCCAGGAGTCCATAATGGACCTGGAGAATGATAAACAGCAATCAGATGAAAAGATCAAAAAGTGAGAAGATATCAATCATTATACAATTAAACATTTGAAAAAAGTATTTTGTACATTTTAAAAACCCCACTTCTAAAACAGGAAGGACTTTGAGATAAGTCAGCTTCTCAGCAAGATTGAGGATGAACAGTCTTTGGGAGCACAGCTTCAGAAGAAAATCAAAGAACTTCAGGTAATGCTAAATGAAATTTTTATTATGTAAAAAATATGCATAGAAAATGCACATTACAAATATCACAAAAGTTTTTTTCCTCAATTAGGCCCGTATAGAGGAACTGGAAGAGGAAATTGAAGCAGAGAGAGCTGCTCGTGCTAAAGTGGAGAAGCAGAGAGCTGATCTCTCCAGGGAACTTGAAGAGATCAGCGAGAGGCTCGAGGAAGCTGGTGGTGCCACTGCTGCCCAGATTGAGATGAACAAGAAGCGTGAAGCTGAATTCCAGAAGTTGCGTCGTGATCTGGAAGAGTCCACCTTGCAGCATGAAGCTACAGCTGCAGCTCTCAGAAAGAAGCAAGCAGACAGTGTGGCTGAACTCGGAGAACAGATCGACAACCTCCAGCGGGTCAAGCAGAAGCTGGAGAAGGAGAAGAGTGAATACAAGATGGAGATTGATGACTTGACAAGCAACATGGAGGCTGTGGCTAAGGCAAAGGTAATGTCACTACAAGATAAATAAATTTTAAAATATCTATACAAACACCTGTATATAATCCTGTACCTTTTAAGGCAAATTTAGAGAAGATGTGTCATACCCTGGAAGACCAACTGAGTGAAATAAAGACAAAGAGTGATGAAAATGTTCGTCAGTTGAATGATATGAATGCACAACGTGCAAGACTTCAGACTGAAAATGGTAAGGCATTGTGATTAAGGTATACATGTAAAAATGTTTAAAAAAGGTATGAAAAAGATTTGTGTTTTTACATTCTATATTAATATTTCTAATGTGCTTCAAGGTGAATTTAGCCGCCAACTAGAAGAGAAAGAAGCACTGGTTTCACAGTTAACTAGAGGAAAACAAGCTTATACTCAGCAAATTGAAGAACTCAAGAGACACGTTGAGGAAGAAGTCAAGGTACAGTTATACAAAATAATCAGTTAATTAATTTAGAAAACAAAGCTTTTATAAACGTAATGATTGTAAACATTGGACTGTTTGAAAGCAAAAATATGCTGTCTTACAGGCCAAGAACGCTCTGGCCCATGCGGTTCAATCTGCCCGCCATGACTGTGATCTGCTCAGAGAGCAGTATGAGGAGGAGCAGGAGGCCAAAGCTGAACTCCAGCGAGGAATGTCTAAGGCCAACAGTGAGGTGGCTCAGTGGAGATCCAAATATGAGACTGATGCCATCCAACGGACTGAGGAGCTTGAGGAAGCCAAGTATATACAAAAGAACAACAATGTTTTCAGCATCCTACATTTAATAATCACAAATATTTGTAAGATCATCATTCTAAACCATTTTCTACAGAAAAAAGCTTGTCCAGCGCCTACAAGATGCTGAAGAATCCATTGAAGCGGTGAACTCCAAATGTGCTTCTCTGGAAAAAACCAAACAGAGACTGCAGGGTGAAGTAGAGGACCTCATGATTGATGTGGAGAGGGCAAATGCATTGGCTGCCAACCTTGACAAGAAGCAGAGAAACTTTGACAAGGTAGGAAAAATGTGGATAATATTTACATCTAAACCTTGATCCATGTAATTTAATCCATTAACAATATCTACCACATTCAGGTCCTAGCAGAGTGGAAACAGAAGTATGAGGAAGGCCAGGCTGAACTAGAAGGTGCTCAGAAAGAAGCTCGTTCTCTCAGCACTGAGCTTTTCAAAATGAAAAACTCCTATGAAGAAGCTCTTGACCACCTTGAGACACTGAAGAGGGAGAACAAGAATCTGCAACGTAAATTACTAATTTATTTGTACAGCAAAGATGTAAGAAAACAAAATGTAAAAGAACAGGTTACAATTCTGCTTTTTGAACCCCTTTAGAGGAGATTTCTGACCTCACTGAGCAGCTTGGAGAGACTGGAAAGAGCATTCATGAATTAGAGAAAGCCAAGAAGACTGTGGAGTCTGAGAAATCAGAGATCCAGACTGCACTCGAAGAAGCTGAGGTGCTATTCCTTTGCTAAAATAGGAGCACTACTAAAATATGAGCTACTTATTGTATTTTTGATTATTCAGAAATATATGTATTAAATAATTTAAAATCTAATTCAAAGTTAATATATATTTTTTAGGGCACCCTGGAGCATGAAGAGTCCAAGATTCTTCGTGTGCAGCTGGAGCTGAACCAGGTGAAGAGTGAGATTGACAGGAAACTTGCTGAGAAGGACGAGGAGATGGAACAGATCAAAAGGAACAGCCAAAGAGTGATCGATTCCATGCAGAGCACTCTGGACTCTGAGGTCAGGAGCAGAAACGATGCCCTGAGAGTCAAAAAGAAGATGGAAGGAGATCTGAATGAAATGGAGATCCAGTTAAGTCATGCCAACCGCCAGGCTGCTGAAGCCCAGAAACAACTCAGGAACATTCAAGGCCAACTTAAGGTACCTTTCTGTAGAATGAGTAACTGCAAAACATCTAAAATGTTTGAAAATATAAATAAGATACATGAATTAAACAATCATGGTATACAACTAACAAAGTAAGATCATTACCACAGGATGCCCAACTGCACCTTGATGAAGCTGTCAGAGGACAGGAGGACATGAAGGAGCAGGTGGCCATGGTGGAGCGCAGGAATAACCTGATGCAAGCAGAGATCGAGGAGCTGAGAGCTGCACTGGAGCAGACAGAGAGAGGCCGCAAAGTGGCAGAGCAGGAGCTGGTTGATGCCAGCGAGCGTGTGGGACTGCTCCACTCACAAGTAAAGAAACAATATTAATACTAGGAGCAAATTTTGATTAAATAAAACAAGCTTCTAGTTGGATGAACACAAACTACCTGCTTACCTTCCACAGAACACAAGTCTTATAAACAACAAGAAGAAGCTTGAGGCTGATCTGGTCCAGGTTCAAGGTGAGGTGGATGATGCAGTCCAGGAGTCCAGAAATGCAGAAGAGAAGGCCAAGAAGGCCATCACTGATGTAGGTGTTTACATTTTGTTTCTCTATTCCAAGGTTCCTCAAATCTTACCCTGGAGGTCTAATGCATTGCAGAGTTCCAACCCTGATAAAACTCACCTACCTGTGATTTTTTTACTGATCCTGAAGACACTAATTAGCATGCTCAGTTGTGTTTGATTAGGCTTAAAGCAAAACTCTGCAGGAAAATGTATCTCGAGGTCCAGATTTGAGGATCACTGCTCTATTCTAATTTAAGCAGTTATTTGACTTTGTTTATCTGCATGTGGTAACAAAGGGAACCTTCATGGAAGGCATTTCTGTCTATATTAGCTAATTCATTTCAACTGTCTTGTATTTTAGGCTGCCATGATGGCTGAGGAGCTGAAGAAGGAGCAGGACACCAGCGCTCACCTGGAGAGGATGAAGAAGAACCTGGAGGTGACTGTCAAAGACCTGCAGCACCGTTTGGATGATGCTGAGAGTCTGGCCATGAAGGGTGGAAAGAAACAACTCCAGAAACTGGAGTCCAGGGTAAATTACAAGCTGAATGTAGTCTTAGATGAACTGGCTATATTAGAGTATTTACAGTTGACAACATGTCCCTCTACTGAAGGTGCGTGAGCTGGAGACAGAAGTTGAAGCTGAACAGAGACGTGGTGCAGAAGCTGTGAAAGGAGTGCGCAAATATGAAAGGAGAGTGAAGGAGCTCACCTACCAGGTAAAACTACACTTGATTTAGAAATGTACATTTAATTACAATATACATATTTTAAGACCAACAACAATACTTACATCCAAAGACTGAGGAAGACAAGAAGAATGTGACCCGACTGCAGGATCTGGTAGACAAGCTGCAGCTGAAAGTGAAGGCCTACAAGCGCCAAGCTGAAGAAGCTGTAAGTTTAATGCCAGATGTCCCCCGTAGCACATGTACATCTTGAATATGTGTGTTTGACATCTGCAAGACATGTTTTACGGTGTTTGCATCATCTGCAATATGTCTATAGAAAGTCAGAATATGTGTAAAACTGACATCTGTCAGATGTTTATAGACAGCAGATGCTTTCCAGATCAAGACATTTTAACAGAAATCTTGCAGATGTTTATGTGCTATCTGGGTCTTGAGGTTTAGGCATTTTCTATTGAACATATTCAGTGTCTGGAGTGCAATGCTCTGAAAGGGGTTGGATATCTTGTGTCATCCTTACAGGAGGAGCAGGCCAACACTCACCTGTCCAGGTACAGGAAGGTGCAGCACGAGATGGAGGAGGCTCAGGAGCGTGCTGACATCGCTGAGTCCCAGGTCAACAAGCTGAGAGCCAAGAGCCGTGATGCTGGGAAGGTAACAAAGGCATAGATTAGTTGTAAATCAAAATAGTAAAAGCTTGATGACGTCAAAGGTTTATATGTAACATGTTCAAATATTTTTTAACTAAATTATTTTCAAAAATGTTTAGAGTAAAAATGAAGAATGAAGAGAAGACATCACACCTACATGCAAGCATACAATATGACTTGTGTTGAGTTTTCATGTGTCCAATAAAATGAAATAAAATTTCTCTGCTGTCGTCTTTTTTGTTTTAAACAATATGAACAACTTTCATATGTATCCATTCAACTGTGCCTTGCTATCACTAATTTTACTTTTGATTTTCCAACTTATACCTAGTTAGCATCACTAGTACAGTTGCAGCTAATCTTGTAGTGTTTCCTCTAGGATTTTTTCCAGCTGTGGTAGCAGAACTATGACCATGCTCCCTCCGCAACCAAGAATCACGTGCACTGAGAACTGAAAAAAGAAAATAACAAATAAATTAATAACAATCAATAGCACATATATAGTTCTTACCATTCTAATTAATTTTTTTTAATTTTATTAAAAGTATATAATCTAAGATGAATTAAACGTTCTCATTAAAACAATGTTACAAGAAGTATACTAAGACAAAAAATACCATGTAATTAGGATTATTAAAAATGATTTGTACTGTAGAGGTGGCACAGAACACTGGCACAGAAAGTGGCTTATAGGGACATTTTCAGACATTTAATGAGGCTCAGATGTGGCATGAGTGCAATTAAAGTAATACATTCATGTTAGGAAATATTAAATGATTGAAATAACTGCATTGAAGCTTGGCATTGTTTCTAAGGTGTTTTTGTAATATGGTTATTTGTTAATCCAATATATGTGCTAAATAAAAACCTTGGATTATTTTGGATATTTTCTATGACTTTGTGGATATGCTCTTCCCTTTTAAAGCCTGTTTGTAGTTGGACATACCGTCTTTCCACTGAATTCTAAAAACGCTGAAATGAGTTTTAATCCATTTATCAAGATTACAAGTTTCTTTTTGAGTACATTTTTCTCCAAACCTTTTTCAAAGTAATGTAATAATGAAGATGTCCCAATGTTGCATGTCATTTTGTCTAGACACAGTAGTCCAGATAAATCTGGTAGGTTATTTGTGAATATGACGATACTGCAGAGCCGTGTAGTTAATATTTAGCATGCACAAGGAGATGGTCATAAACATCATCACTTTGAGGTATATGTCAGTAAGATCATAAACAATAAGTGGGCCAAAAAGTGACGTTTTTCTTGACTCCAAAACAGTTTATTAGGTCAGTAAACAAGTCCTAATGCATTATCTGTATTATTGATGTGAATGTTAAAATCTTTTCAATATTAGCCAACAGGTCTGAAAGGAAATCTGCAAATTCTTTCAAAAGAATCTGTAAACAGCCTTATCAGTTTATACACAGTAGCCAGAGCAAAAGATAGGAAAGAATTATTTTGCGTATCTGACAGTGTAACATTAAGCATAAATATTTTTTCAGCATAATATGAATTAATTTAAACCTGCATCTTGTTTAGTGGGTAACATTGAGAATATCGCTATATACTGTTGCAACACAGCCACCTCGACCAGTCCGACGGGGTTCCTGCTTATAACAGTTGTGGTGGAGTAGACTTAATCAGACCAATATAGTCATTCAATTTTTGAAACTATTATCTAGGATCATTTAATTTACAATAACTGCTTTGGGTGCAAGAAAAAAGTCTACTGAACCTTTCGTGTCTTCATTAATAGGTCGGAAGCGGTCCTGACAAAATGATCATCAATTGCTGTTGCTGTGCTACATACCGATGAGGATCCCGAAGTCCCTGTTCAGAACAGCGCCAATGCTCTCGTCACCCTTCAGGATTGGAGGTACCTGTGCAGAAACATGAACGCCACGGAAACCATAAATGGCATAAATGGTGATAAATGGCAGTGAATGTTCAAACTAGGGGCATCCTGGGATTTTATTATAGGGTGAATGCTCTACAGTAAAAAAGACAGGCAACGGTAACCTAATGTAATGTTTTTTTTCCTCTTCCCAAACACCTTCATCTTCACATTTTTTAGTCAAAAGAGTCCTCCTTCCCTCCCATCAGTTTAGATTTCTTATAAGCAAAAATGCATTGCATTATCGCCCCAATTTTCTACAGCTTATCTCCTTTTTCTACCTTCAAAACTTGGAAACAATCTACTTAGTGTTGTTAGTTAGGCAGACAGTTTGTCATTTTCCACTTAACTTGAAGCAGAATTTCCATTCATCTCAGATCTCTGTCATTAACAAAGCATCTTCATTACAGCCACAGAATGACTGTTGACAGGATATTTTGCCATAATTCTCTGAAATCCCTCCAGTCCCTGTCTGTCTGTCTGCTCTGCAACTTTTATAGTCTATCAGTAGTGCTTGCTTTAGTTGCTTGTATTCTGATTTGATTATTTTACTTGAAGGTATTTCACTGCATACTGGTTCAACAATGCAAAATTAACTCAACATGTTAATTCATGCACTTAGACTAGATGCGGCATGGTTGCAGACTATACCATATTCACAATTCACAAATGATAATCAAATAATCTACTGCGATCTGAACCATGTGGCCAAAAATTTTTCCTGTAAATGTAAATCAAGACAATTTGGAGCAAATCATAAATTCTTCATTACTTGATTTTATAGGCACATAGTACATTAAAAATCAGTGTACTTACAGAAAGATATTGATGGATTGACGAGAGCTTGGGTAAGCCTTCACTGTGACCTGGATGTGTAATATAACCCTTAAAAAAAGGAAAGTATATAACATGGCCACATCTGGTCTCCCATACTCGGGATCTGTGCTCTGCATTTCACCCATCTAAGTACATATGCACAGCAGTGAATAGTGAACAAACACACTCAGGGAGTCCCACCTCAGTCATGGTATAGAGGGTGGAACACAGCGCTGGTTATTTACTTCCCCAACTATAATCTCTTCTGGTACCGAGACCAAAACCGGTGACCTTTGGGTTAAATGTCCGACTCTCTAAGCATTTGTTCACAACTTCCCCCCAATGTAAACAGAAGCTCTCACTGTGCTATATTTAATGTTTTCTCCATATAAGAACATGCTGTATATAACTTTGAGTCATAATATCACTATGAAACAAGATTAGTATTGCAGTGATCACTAAGGTTTAATTGCCCAATAAATAATCTGCCAGATATTTTCCATTTGCAAATCTCTGCTCACATGCCTGAGATTTAACTAAATGTTACATACATGCAGATCTTCGTGATTCGGTGAATGTTTTAAACTAATATTTGTGAACAGATGACATTATATGCAAATACTGCTACGTGACTTTTTGACATGGAAAAGTGTGTCCAAAAACAAATGCTGAAACACACAGGAAAGGTCATGATTGTGTATGATATCAGGTGATCAAGTGGTTGCCAAAAAAGTTGTATGTAACCTTTTTTAAAAGCTTTAAGTCAACAGCTTTTTTTGGTGCTACTGTCTCTCCTGAAACTGAAAACCAGTGACAGCTGACTGCTTCTCCACATCCAAACCAAGTTACTCATCTGTGCCAAGTTCTGTTCTTTTTTTGAATACTACACTGGAATAAGACTTGTGACATCAAATTAAGCACTATAAATAAGCAAACTCACATAAGATTACCTAGATTTAAACAACAGTACAGCCTACACAAAGCACGGATAGTAAAACCATTTAAACAATGCAAGTACATAATCCAAAATAGATTTTAGGTAATAACTATAAAACAAATAGAACTGAATGGCCAAATTAAGCTGGTTAGTTCTGCTGAATGTTCAGTAACTAAACTATATAAATGTCAGTCTCTGATTGCAGCCCATTGAAGGTGGGTAAGATATGTGTGCAGATTGTGTATATTACTGAAACTGTATTTTACCATATGTAGTCTGATCGATGTAGAAAAAAAAAAATATATATTTTATTTACCGTTATTGATTTCTAAATCATAAACAGAACCACTGTTATTTCTCTCGGGGCTTCATAAAAGGTCAAGTGCTAATATACCATTCACAGTTTTTCATGTGCACCTCAACCTCTGCAAACTTAAAGTGTAGAAAACTAAAGGCTAATTTTTATGATTTAAATGCTGTATTAATACATGCGCAGTTAGTTGACTATTTTACTACTTAACCAGAATTTTTTTACTTGAGGCAGTCCAATTAAAAATACTTTTCAAACACTTACTTTAAGTGCAAGTTATTTTCAAACCCTGTCAACATTCCACAATTTAATTTCAGATTTTTTATTCATATAAATTTAATAAAGACTAAACGATTGTCAATCTCTAGTGGAGAATCTGGTGCAGGAAAGACTGTGAACACAAAGCGTGTCATTCAGTACTTTGCAACTGTTGGTGCGATGTCTGGAGGAAAGAAGGCAGAGCCGGTCCCTGGAAAAATGCAGGTTAGTGAATACCTATTCTAGACAGTGTTATTGATTACAGTATTTATGTTTCACCTCATACCTACTATCTATACTATATGCCCTACAAATATATCTAGGGATCACTGGAGGACCAAATTGTGGCAGCCAACCCTCTGCTGGAGGCTTATGGTAATGCCAAGACTGTGAGGAACGACAACTCCTCTCGTTTTGTAAGTTACACTTATAAATGATTAAAGCATTGTACAACTTTGGTCACATTTTCAAAGTTACCAAACAGTTGTACATGATTTTGATCTCTGTAGGGTAAATTTATCAGGATTCATAACCACTGGAAAACTCAGGTAAGATCTACAGGATAGCGTGTTTCAGTTATTTCTTTGTTTGAGAACACTGTTATCATGCAGCACATCAACTCTTTACAGAGGCCCTGCTCATCACCACCAACCCTTATGACTATCCAATGATCAGCCAGGGTGAGATCACTGTGAAGAGCATCAATGATGTGGAGGAGTTCATTGCCACAGATGTATGTGGACAACTCAGTTTTTATTAGTAGTAGTGGTATTTTTAGATTACAAGTTACGTATCTGACATGAAATTAAAAATAACTCTTGTATAAATACTGCATGACATGCAATATAAAATGCATTTTAATGCATTATCAGTTATATATTAACTTTTTAAAGGTAAAAACCTAGTGGGTGTTGCTGTCACTCCAGAAACTGAATCCCAACGACAGCTGACTGCTTCTCCACATCTAAACCAAGTTACTCCTCTATGCCAAGTTCTGTGTGTGTTAAGGATACTACATAAGACATGATACATCTAATTAAACAAGAAACCCTGAATTAAAACAGGAGTACAACCTACATAACGCATGGATTGAAAACTTTAATGTACAAAAAAAGTAAATTCTACAAAATTCTATGATGCTATTTCTTTTACATGAAAACATGTCAACATTGTGAATTAGTGTGTAAAGACTGTTATTTAGTTGAAGTAAAAGATAATAACAACTAAAAACCTTGCATGTTACAAGAAAACACCAGAATACATGAATGGTAACTTGTAGTCTTTCATTTCTGCTCTAGGGCAGAGATACATTCCCATAAACTGAATAGAATTACATGACCAAATCAAGCAGGACAGTTCTGCTGACTGTTCAGTAACAACACTATATAAATGACAGCCTCTGATTCTAGCACAGTGGCCCGTCAAAGATTGGTAAGCTATTTGTATTTCAGAAGACTGAAATTATTTCTAAAATGACATATTAAAATATTTTTTAATTAGAGAAAATCATCATGGAATACTGTTTTGTTTGCTGTTGTTGTTGTCCTCAGAATCCTGAACTGTGGTTATTTTCACTCGGAGCATTGTACAAGGTAAAAAACTAATAATTCATGATTCAATAATTTAATGATTCAAAGTTTTTCCATTCAAACTGAAAATGTGTAATCTTTTTGTAAGACCTACTAATCTGAATTAAAAAAATACAAATGTTTATATTTTAATGCACAATGAATTGAAATTAGAATAAGAGTCGATTGTTAAGGTATAATAATAAATATATTAAGCTTAAAGTTAAAAACTCAACAAATTGAACTAGATTTGTTTCACAGTGAACTGCCATCATGGGAGATGGTGAAATGGAGTGTTTCGCCCGCGGCCATTTACCTCGGAAGACAGAAAGAGAGAGAATTGAGGCTCAGAACACCCCCTTTGATGCCAAACGGCGTTCTTTGTGGCAGAGCCAGAACAGATGTACCTGAAGGGTACTCTTACTGGCAGAGAGGGCGGCAAAGCTACTGTCAAAACTCTGTGTGGGAAAGTAAGTATCATATGCTACTGTGATTGAGTCTGTAGAAGTTAAAACAAATACAGTGAAATGTTTGTACAAAACGTGTACAAAAACGTTCATCCTTTTTGATTACGGATTAATGTTCATTACAGACAATCACGGTAAAAGAAGAGGACATCCACCCCATGAATCCTCCCAAGTTTGACAAAATCGAGGACATGGCCATGATGACCCACCTCAATGAGCCTTGTGTGCTGTACAACCTCAAAGAGCGTTACGCAGCATGGATGATCTACGTAAGTCTAAGTAAATTGTGTTTTATTTCTAGGATGAGACGACACCATTGTAAACCTGGACTATCTCTGTTTCAGACCTACTCTGGCTTGTTCTGCGTCACTGTCAATCCCTACAAGTGGCTGCCGGTGTACGACGCAATTGTCGTGGCTGGATACAGAGGGAAAAAGAGGATTGAAGCCCCACCTCACATCTTCTCCATCTCTGATAACGCCTACCAGTTCATGCTCACTGGTAAGAGGAGTCTGAAAGTGTGCACACACTTAAAAAAAAAGTTTTGTTTTTTTTAAGCTTAGAATTTATTTACATGTTTCCAGGCAAAATATCTAACAATTCCTGCAAAAATTTTGATTTGTCTAAAACATACTAAAAGAATTCTTATATATTTAGGCTAGAAACAAAACCAAAAAAAGAAAGAATGGCTTTTTTGGCAGTACACAACTAAAGTAAGAAAGATAATGCTCTTTGCAATGAAGTACTATGAAGTACAAAGAAACATTACTTTGCTTAATTTCACAATAACAACATAAAAAAATTAAATCAAGAACAACAGCAACAAAGAAAAACCTAAAACACTTTAATTCAATATATAGTCTCCACTATTTAGGAAAGTCTTAACATTTATGGTTTCATTTTAGATCGTGAGAACCAGTCTGTACTGATCACGTGAGTAAATAACCTAAAAATGCTAAATTATATTTGTATTTTATATATGTATATATATATGTATATATATATATATATATATATATATATATATATATATATATATATATATATATATATATATATTATACACATATACATATAACTTCATTGAGGATTTATGACTAAATGCTGATCTCGTATCAATCTCTAGTGGAGAATCTGGTGCAGGAAAGACTGTGAACACAAAACGTGTCATTCAGTACTTTGCAACTGTTGGTGCGATGTCTGGAGGAAAGAAGGCAGAGCCGGTCCCTGGAAAAATGCAGGTTAGTGAATACCTATTCTAGACAGTGTTATTGATTACAGTATTTATGTTTCACCTCATACCTACTATCTATACTATATGCCCTACAAATATATCTAGGGATCACTGGAGGACCAAATTGTGGCAGCCAACCCTCTGCTGGAGGCTTATGGTAATGCCAAGACTGTGAGGAACGACAACTCCTCTCGTTTTGTAAGTTACACTTATAAATGATTAAAGCATTGTAAAACTTTGAAAGTGTGACTGAACAGTTGAGTTTTTGTACATGATTTCAATCTCTATAGGGTAAATTCATCAGGATTCATTTTGGCACCACTGGAAAACTTGCCTCAGCTGATATTGAAACTTGTGAGTCAACACTGTTTAAAGCCTAAGATATATATTTGGATACTAAGTAAAATTAATCAATTAAACTTAATGTCTTTTTTTCACCCGTTTTTTAAAGATCTGCTGGAAAAGTCAAGAGTGACATTCCAGCTGTCTGCTGAGAGGAGTTACCACATCTTCTACCAGCTCATGACTGGACACAAGCCAGAGCTGATCGGTGAGAAATCTACAGGATTGTGTGTTTCAGTTATTTCTTTGTTTGAGAACACTGTTATCATGCAGCACATCAACTCTTTACAGAGGCCCTGCTCATCACCACCAACCCTTATGACTATCCAATGATCAGCCAGGGTGAGATCACTGTGAAGAGCATCAATGATGTGGAGGAGTTCATTGCCACAGATGTATGTGGACAACTCAGTTTTTATTAGTAGTAGTGGTATTTTTAGATTACAAGTTACGTATCTAACATGAAATTAAAAATAACTTTTGTATAAATACTGCATGAAATGCAATATAAAAAGCATATTAATGCATTGTGTGTTTTATTTAAAAACAGACTGCCATTGATATTCTGGGCTTCACTGCTGATGAGAAAATCAGCATCTACAAGCTGACAGGTGCTGTGATGCATCATGGGAGCATGAAGTTCAAACAGAAGCAGAGAGAGGAGCAGGCTGAACCTGACGGCACTGAGGGTAGGGTTTATTATTAACATAAATCAGCATGCAAACATTGACTTCATTAGTGAAAATAACGCAAAGAACTGTTCCACCTCAGTGGCTGATAAAATCGCCTACCTCATGGGCATCAACTCTGCTGACATGCTGAAAGCTCTGTGCTACCCCAGAGTGAAGGTCGGGAACGAGATGGTGACCAAAGGCCAGACAGTACCACAGGTGATCACTTACCTTCTCAATAGATGAATGATGTGCCCAATAGACATTCATAAAAGAAATTCACCAAGGAAAATGTAATATCAATTACACTTTCTCAGGTAAACAACGCAGTTTCGGCTCTCTGCAAGTCTGTCTATGAGAAAATGTTCTTGTGGATGGTCGTCCGTATCAATGAGATGTTGGACACCAAGCAGGCCAGACAGTTCTTCATTGGTGTGCTGGACATCGCTGGATTTGAGATTTTTGATGTGAGCAGCAGTCATTTATGTCTGTAAGAATTAACACATAAAAGATGACAGTCAGCTGTAAGAACTGGCCTCTATTCATCAGTTCAACAGCTTGGAGCAGCTTTGCATCAACTTCACAAATGAGAAACTGCAACAGTTCTTCAACCACCACATGTTTGTTCTGGAGCAAGAGGAGTACAAGAAAGAAGGTATTGATTGGGAGTTCATTGACTTTGGTATGGACTTGGCCGCCTGCATTGAGCTCATTGAGAAGGTAAGAGGATATTCAGTAAATTTAACTTACTATTCACATTGTGACTGTACTTGAGGGTGAACATTTCTTCAACAGCCAATGGGCATCTTCTCCATCCTTGAAGAGGAGTGTATGTTCCCCAAGGCAACAGACACAAGCTTCAAAAACAAGCTGCATGATCAGCATCTGGGCAAAACTGCGGCTTTCCAGAAGCCCAAGCCTGCCAAAGGTAAAGCGGAGGCTCACTTCTCTCTGGTGCACTACGCTGGGACTGTGGACTACAACATTGTTGGCTGGTTGGACAAGAACAAGGATCCACTGAACGACTCTGTTGTTCAACTCTACCAGAAGTCATCACTCAAAGTGCTGGCCTTCCTGTATGCCGCGCATGGTGGTGCTGAAGGTACAAATGGGCATTTCCATAATTTCTCATTTTTACATTTGAACTACGTGCAGTTCAAACTAATATGCTTCAAAAACAGAAAAAGAATGTAAGATTGAATTAAAGTCTGAATGTAAGATTCTATAATTTCATGACAAATAGCATATCAATGCAGTATGTAATTTTTGATATCAAATATCAATGTATTTAACAGCTTAAATGTAAAACCACATGAAATCAATAATTCGATTTCAATTACACAAAACAGCTGAAGGAGGTGGTGGAAAGAAAGGAGGCAAGAAAAAGGGTGGTTCCTTCCAGACTGTGTCTGCACTTTTTAAGGTAACCAGATTCTCTTTTTTAATTAAGTATGTAAACATCTTCATCTCCATTAAAAACTGAGCTAATCTCAATTGTACTTCCACAGGAGAACTTGGGTAAGCTGATGACTAACCTGAGGAGCACTCACCCTCACTTTGTACGGTGCCTGATTCCTAATGAGTCCAAGACTCCAGGTAAACTTACTAAAGTCTCAAATATGTCACACTTTTCACAAATATTTCAGAAACTTTAGAATATTTGCATTGCAGGTCTGATGGAAAACTTCCTGGTCATCCATCAGCTCAGGTGTAATGGTGTGCTGGAGGGTATCAGAATCTGTAGGAAGGGTTTCCCCAGCAGAATCCTCTATGGTGACTTCAAGCAGAGGTAAAGACACCAAACCTTTCTCAAACTGTGAATTAAAGATAATTTACCACCTATTCTTAACCATATTTCAAAACAGTGCTTTCAGTATTTTTGCAGATTAACCAAAACCTGAATCCTCCCTTAAATGTTTCCTAGATACAAAGTATTAAATGCTAGTGTCATCCCTGAGGGACAGTTCATTGACAACAAAAAGGCTTCAGAGAAACTCTTGGGCTCTATTGATGTTGACCACACGCAATACAAGTTTGGACACACCAAGGTGAGCTACTCCATAAATACACTATGTGGTCAAAACCTAAAGTACTCTAATTATGATTAATAACTTGATTATTTTCTTAATACCAGTGAATACTTATCTCTCTAAATATTATAATCTCTATTATAATGGGCAATATATTATAATCCAGGTCAACTTTATCTTGGTCAGATTTAACCAAAATCTGCTAAATATTCTTGTAGGTATTCTTTAAAGCTGGCCTGTTGGGTACTCTAGAAGAGATGAGAGATGAGAAACTAGCAACACTAGTTACCATGACTCAGGCTTTGTGTCGTGGATATGTCATGAGAAAAGAGTTTGTTAAAATGATGGAGAGGAGGTAAGAAATATTTAAACATAATATAACAATTGTTTTATACCAGAGTGATAATGATTGATTTACTGATCACAATTCACACAGAGAATCAATTTATTCCATCCAATACAACATCCGATCATTCATGAATGTCAAACATTGGCCATGGATGAAGCTCTACTTTAAGATCAAGCCTCTTCTGAAGAGTGCAGAGACTGAGAAAGAAATGGCAGCCATGAAGGAGAACTATGAAAAAATGAAGGAGGATCTTGCAAAAGCATTAGCTAAAAAGAAGGAGCTTGAGGAGAAAATGGTGTCACTTCTTCAGGAGAAAAATGACCTTCAGCTGCAAGTAGCTTCAGTAAGTCACTCAGTTTGTTTAGATCATAATATGCAGCATACAGCTATGAACAGAAGTCTTTAACTATATCCATGTCAATGAACAGGAATCTGAAAACCTCTCAGATGCTGAGGAGAGATGTGAAGGTCTGATCAAAAGCAAGATCCAGCTCGAGGCCAAACTCAAAGAGACAAATGAGAGACTGGAGGATGAAGAGGAAATCAATGCTGAACTGACTGCCAAGAAAAGGAAACTGGAGGATGAATGCTCTGAACTGAAGAAAGACATTGATGACCTGGAGCTTACCTTGGCTAAAGTGGAGAAAGAGAAACATGCAACAGAAAATAAGGTCAGTAATTTTTTACACTGTCACACTGCTGATTGTGAATCAGTCTCCTAATAATGAAACCAATAAATGATGTTTCAATTTAGGTGAAAAACCTAACAGAGGAGATGGCCTCTCAGGATGAGAGCATTGCCAAACTGACCAAAGAGAAGAAAGCCCTCCAAGAGGCACATCAGCAGACTCTTGATGACCTTCAGGCAGAGGAAGACAAAGTCAACACTCTGACTAAATCTAAGACAAAGCTTGAGCAGCAAGTGGATGATGTAAGATGGTTTTCATGAGAATAAGACAATAAAACAGTAAGAAGTTAAACGTATCTCTATATCAGATATTCATGCTCTAGTTTCTGTAAAAACAGCTTGAGGGGTCATTGGAGCAAGAGAAGAAGCTCCGTATGGACCTTGAGAGAGCCAAAAGGAAGCTTGAGGGTGATCTGAAACTGGCCCAGGAGTCCATAATGGACCTGGAGAATGATAAACAGCAGTCAGATGAGAAGATCAAGAAGTAAGTTGATGTCATCTTTATATAAATTTCACATTTGACAAAATATTTTGCACATTTTACAAAACACAACTTTAAAAACAGGAAGGACTTTGAGATAAGTCAGCTTCTCAGCAAGATTGAGGATGAACAGTCTTTGGGAGCACAGCTTCAGAAGAAGATCAAAGAACTTCAGGTAACACTAACCCTAATTTTGTCTATGTGAAACTGTAAGATTGTTGGATAGTTGGGCAAATGCATGTACCGAGTCTCACAAAATGTTTTCCTCATTTAGGCTCGTATAGAGGAACTTGAGGAGGAAATTGAAGCAGAAAGAGCTGCTCGTGCTAAAGTGGAGAAGCAGAGAGCTGATCTCTCTAGGGAACTTGAAGAGATCAGCGAGAGGCTCGAGGAAGCTGGTGGTGCCACTGCTGCCCAGATTGAGATGAACAAGAAGCGTGAAGCTGAATTCCAGAAGTTGCGTCGTGATCTGGAAGAGTCCACCTTGCAGCATGAAGCTACAGCTGCAGCTCTCAGAAAGAAGCAAGCAGACAGTGTGGCTGAACTCGGAGAACAGATCGACAACCTGCAGCGGGTCAAGCAGAAGCTGGAGAAGGAGAAGAGTGAATACAAGATGGAGATTGATGACTTGACAAGCAACATGGAGGCTGTGGCTAAGGCAAAGGTAATGTCACTACAAAATTATTAAATATGCAAAATTTTTACAAAGATGTTAAAAAAATTTTAATACTTGTAACTCTTCAGGCTAATTTAGAAAAAATGTGCCGTACCCTGGAAGACCAACTGAGTGAAATAAAGACCAAGAGTGATGAAAATGTTCGTCAGCTGAATGACATGAATGCACAACGTGCAAGACTTCAGACTGAGAATGGTAAGACATGGTAAAGCATGCTATACGTGTAAAACTTCTATGCTATTAGAAATATAAAATATTTGTATGCTGTATTCAAGGTGAATTTAGTCGCCAACTGGAAGAGAAAGAAGCACTTGTTTCACAGTTAACTAGAGGAAAACAGGCTTACACTCAGCAAATTGAGGAACTTAAGAGACACGTTGAGGAAGAAATAAAGGTAGAGAAGCAAATTTTCTGTAATACTTTAAACCACCATATAGACAAAAAAGACAGGATGGGATGTTGCAAATCTCAAAATATGTTGCCTTATAGGCCAAGAACGCTCTGGCTCATGCGGTTCAGTCCGCCCGCCATGATTGTGATCTGCTCAGAGAGCAGTATGAGGAGGAGCAGGAGGCCAAAGCTGAACTCCAGCGAGGAATGTCTAAGGCCAACAGTGAGGTGGCTCAGTGGAGATCCAAATATGAGACTGATGCCATCCAACGCACTGAGGAGCTTGAGGAAGCCAAGTAAGAATAGCCGATAAATAATCATCATTAGTTACTCTCAATTTAATGACAGATTTTGCTAAGATTTCACAATGTAATTTTCTTCAGGAAAAAGCTAGCACAGCGTCTGCAGGATGCTGAAGAATCAATTGAAGCAGTGAACTCCAAGTGTGCCTCACTGGAAAAGACCAAACAGAGACTGCAGGGGGAAGTAGAGGACCTCATGATTGATGTGGAGAGGGCAAATGCATTGGCTGCCAACCTTGACAAGAAGCAGAGAAACTTTGACAAGGTAGGAGATATGTAGATCAATCAATTATTGTCAAGGAACCAAAACCCATTCGTGACAGAATGAAAGAAAAAAATCTTTGTGAGATACCAGGCTCAGTTGGGGGACAGTTCTTTTCTTTTAAGATCACTTAAATCTTGAACTAAAAAATCACTTAAACCTTAACATTGCTAATGAATAATGACAAAATCCATTTCATTACCAGGTCCTAGCAGAGTGGAAACAGAAGTATGAGGAAGGCCAGGCGGAACTAGAAGGTGCTCAGAAAGAAGCTCGTTCTCTCAGCACTGAGCTTTTCAAAATGAAGAACTCCTATGAAGAAGCTCTTGACCACCTTGAGACACTGAAGAGGGAGAACAAGAATCTGCAACGTAAATTACATTTTTAATTGTACAAAATGATTTTTAAAAATATGTTGGAGCAAAGTCTTATAGTTCTGCTTTTTAAAACCCATTAGAGGAAATTTCTGACCTCACTGAGCAACTTGGTGAGACTGGAAAGAGCATTCATGAATTAGAAAAGGCAAAGAAGACTGTGGAGTCTGAGAAATCAGAGATCCAGACTGCACTTGAAGAAGCTGAGGTGCTGCTCCTTTACTACAACATGAACATTATAATAGCATTGCATTTAATAATATTAATGCATTAAATAAGCAGTAGTTCAAACCTCAACCAAAAAATAGAAGATGAAACTTTATTTTGACAGTCCACTTCAGACATTCTGCTAACTATAAGTGACTCTTTGTAGGGTACCCTGGAGCATGAAGAGGCCAAGATTCTTCGTGTGCAGCTGGAGCTGAACCAGGTGAAGAGTGAGATTGACAGGAAGCTTGCTGAGAAGGACGAGGAGATGGAACAGATCAAGAGGAACAGCCAAAGAGTGATTGATTCCATGCAGAGCACTCTGGACTCTGAGGTCAGGAGCAGAAACGATGCCCTGAGAGTCAAAAAGAAGATGGAGGGAGATCTGAATGAAATGGAGATCCAATTGAGTCATGCCAACCGCCAGGCTGCTGAGGCCCAGAAACAACTCAGGAATGTCCAAGGCCAACTCAAGGTACCTTTCTGTAGAATAAGAAAGTGCAACAAATCTAAAATGTTTGAAAATATGAATATGATAAATGTATTAAACAAATTATGTAATACAACTAACAAAGTAAGATCATTGCCACAGGATGCCCAATTGCACCTTGATGAAGCTGTCAGAGGACAGGAGGACATGAAGGAGCAGGTGGCCATGGTGGAGCGCAGGAATAACCTGATGCAAGCAGAGATCGAGGAGCTAAGAGTTGCACTGGAGCAGACAGAGAGAGGCCGCAAAGTGGCAGAGCAGGAGCTGGTTGATGCCAGCGAGCGTGTGGGACTGCTCCACTCACAAGTAAAGAAACAATATTATTACTAGGAGCAAATTTTAATTAAATGAAACAAAGTTCTAGTTGGATGTTTGTACACTACCTGCTTACCTTCCACAGAACACAAGTCTTATAAACACCAAGAAGAAGCTTGAGGCTGATCTGGTCCAGGTTCAAGGTGAGGTGGATGATGCTGTCCAGGAGGCCAGAAATGCAGAAGAGAAGGCCAAGAAGGCCATCACTGATGTGAGTGTTCTTTTGCTCTATCCTAATTTAAAATAGTTTTTTTTTTCACACAGTTACCTGCATGTGGTTACAAAGGGAAAATTCACAGGAGGCATTTGTTAAAACATTAATTGTCTTATACTTCAGGCTGCCATGATGGCTGAGGAGCTGAAGAAGGAGCAGGACACCAGCGCTCACCTGGAGAGGATGAAGAAGAACCTGGAAGTGACTGTCAAAGACCTGCAGCACCGTCTGGATGAGGCTGAGAGTCTGGCCATGAAGGGTGGAAAGAAACAACTCCAGAAACTGGAGTCCAGGGTAAATTACAAGCTGAATGTAGTCTTAGATGAACTGGCTATATTAGAGTATTTACAGTTGACAACATGACTCTCTACTGAAGGTGCGCGAGCTGGAGACTGAAGTTGAAGCTGAGCAGAGACGTGGCGCAGATGCTGTGAAAGGAGTGCGCAAATATGAAAGGAGAGTGAAGGAGCTCACCTACCAGGTAAAACTGCACTGGATTCAGAAATTTACATTTTATTATAATTTACATAGTTCACTTAATAACATTGACTTACTTACACTCAAAGACCGAGGAAGACAAGAAGAATGTGACCCGACTGCAGGATCTGGTAGACAAGCTGCAGCTGAAAGTGAAGGCCTACAAGCGCCAAGCTGAAGAAGCTGTGAGTTTAATGTCAAATGTCTTGAGTGTGAAGTTTTAACATTCTCTATTAAATACATTCAGTGTCAGGAGTGCAATGCTCTGAAAGGGGTTGGATATCTTGTGTCATCCTTACAGGAGGAGCAGGCCAACACTCACCTGTCCAGGTACAGGAAGGTGCAGCACGAGATGGAGGAGGCTCAGGAGCGTGCTGACATCGCTGAGTCCCAGGTCAACAAGCTGAGAGCCAAGAGCCGTGATACTGGGAAGGTAATAACAGATGATGATTATTCAGAGAAAAGTAACTTTTTATCTGTAACATTTTTATCTAAATTTAATTATATTATTTATTATTAATTTCCTAGAGTAAGGATGAAGAATGAGGACAAGAAACCACACCTACAAGCAAGCATACAATATGACTTACTTGTGCTGAGTGATCATTAAAATAGCAAATTTTGACTTTGTTCTTTGTCTTTATTTTCATATATTTTTTAAAATTTCACCCTTTAACACATACTCAATACATTGCTATATACACTGCAACTATAGTATATAAAACATTTAACTGAGGTCCTGATCCCAGACAAAAACCTTATGAATCCTAACAATCCTCATTTCAATCAATCTCTTCTCCCCACTTACAAATCAAATCATTTTTTTTATATAGTGCTTTCAACAACACAGATTGTATCAAAGCACTAAACAGTATAGAATAGAAGAATACAATGATAAGGATGTATAATGACGAGATTGAACAATTTGGCTAGGCAAGGAACCAAAACCCCATCCATACAGAATGGAGAAAAAAAACTTTGGGAGAAACCAGACACAGTTGGGGTCAGTTCTCCTCTGACCAGACGCCCAGCACTGAACTTCCAATGAAATTTTTTTAAACGCATCTGTGTCAAATAGTGTAAATGACTTATTGTGTGTATGCGTGTGTGTGCATCAGGATCTGTTGATCTGTCCACAGGGCTCATCTAGGTGTTCTGGTCTTTGATGAACAATCTCTGGGTGCTTTTCCCACAATCTGGATACAAACTGAGAAGCAGAATAATAAAAAAACAAGACTAATATTAGCGTAGATGCCATTCTTTTTACGATGTCACAAATACATTGTGTTTTATGAGGACTGTTCCCAGTTCTGGCTGATGTATTTAATGTAGCCTAGCAATCCTTTAACGGATTTACATAATAAAAGTGTTATAGTGTGTTATGTGTATGCTAGGTTAAAAAGATGTGTCTTTAATCTAAATTTAAACTGGCAGAGTGTGTCTGCTTCTCGAACAGAATTAGGGAGATTGTTCCAAAGTTTAGGTGCTAGATAGGAAAAGGATCTGGCGCCCGCAGTTGATTTTGATATTCTAGGTATTAAAATTAATTAAATTAATATCAAATTGCCAGAGTTTTGAGAACGTAGCGGACATGCAGGACTATAATGTGATAAGAGCTCACTCAAGTATTGAGGAGCTAAACCATTCAAGGCTTTATAGGTAATGAATAAGATTTTAAAATCTATCCGATGTTTGATAAGGAGGGGAGGCAGTGTTGACATTTACATTTACATTTAGTCATTTAGCAGACGCTTTTATCCAAAGCGACGTACAAATGAGAACTGGGCTAATATGATCAGACTTCCTAGTTCTAGTAAAGACTCTAAATGCTGCGTTTTGGACTAGCTGACATTTGTTTATCAAGCACCACCCAATAAAGCATTAAAATAATCTCCATGTCTCCTGATAATATCTCCCAGAGGCATTATGTATAGGTTGAAAAGTAACGGTCCTAGCACTGAGCCTAGATAGATATGATTTGAACCATGCTAAGGCACTTTCTCTAAAGCCAGCATAGTTTTCTAGTCTATCTAAAAGAATGTTGGGATTGATAGTATCGAACGCTGTGCTAAGATCTAATAGCACTAATAACAAGATACAACCACGATCAGATGATAGAAGCAGGTCATTTGTAACTAATGAGAGCAGTCTCAATACCTACAGTCAGTGTGTAGTAAGTGCCATTTAAACTACTAAAAGACGTGCTTCTAGAAGTTATAGATCCTATTTTGGCTATTATTACGTTGTCATTGACTAACTGAGGCCATTGACTAAATTTGATGTTAAACAAAAAAAAACTGTTCATAATACAAAGAAGCAAATGATAATCTCATGTCCCTTTCTAAGAAATCACTATATTTAAATGATTTGATCAATAATTAGAACCTAGATTTGCTTTGTTTGACAGAAACCTGGCTAAAACCAAACAAATACATTACTTTAATTAAGTCTACCCCCCAAAAATACTGCTATGAAAATGAGCCACGTCCAAAAGGTAAAGGGGGAGGAGTTGCTAGTACTTCTCAGAGGGCAGGCTTCAAGTATAACTTGTTTAAGGTTATGGTGCTGCATATAACATTATCTAGAAAAAACCTGCTGGTGAAAAATCCCCTATCATGTTTATACTGGCTACTGTATACAGTTAGTGCTGGCTGCAGAAGAAGTCTTAATTTTTTCAATGGATATTTTAAAAACATACAAGGTCCTTAAATAGTCCTAATCCCATGTGATGAGGGTTAATGACAAAAAAGGAAACATCAGAATATGAAGAGGAGGGAAAACATGAAACAAGACAAAGCAAGGATAAAAGCTGAAGCCGTATTTAAGGGTCTTTAGAATGTGTAGATCATTTGCTGGTTTTGTGTGTAGCTGTCCTTGTAAACTTGCTTGCAAATATATATAAGCTTGCATTCTTGTTTGAACTGAATTTTCTGTAACATTTTGTGTAATGATTATTATACAGCTTGGTCTGTTTGATTGGATTGCTTTTCGCATCACAACTGAATCACTCCAGAGATTGTTTTCAATCTGGCTAAGACCACTGCATTCAAGCCAACTCCTCTTCACATATGCCTAAAGGAAACAAACTTAGGGGGGGTGAAATGTGTCAGTTTTGGAGAAATAGCCAAGACATGACAAAACATTTAAGCCATTGTGCCCCACTTCCTAAACCTCACACTGAATGATTTACTTGTTCATCACTATTTGAGTTCAGGGTTGAGTTATTTATCCCTTAACACAATTTGTGCCATGGTTGGGCAAAATTCAAAATTAGAAATGTACTTCTACCCTGGGCAGCAAAATGTAAACCAATGTGAACCAATTTTTTCAAAGAAAGTAATCTTTTCACTTCACAGAGTCTATTGCTTTTGGAGATTTGATTTTATACCAACAGACCAGCAAAACAGAACTTTACATCAGCAAAAAGCAGAACTTCATAGAATATGGTATTACAGTAGTAACTGAGTTTCCATTATTTTTGCACATAAAAACATTCATGAAATAGAAACCTAATTCTTTAAGGCAAATGAAAGGGACGACTTACTGGCAGTTTCCGTCAAGGCTTCATGGTTGCTTGTATGGAAAAGTGACCTAAACCTTCTAATACAAACAGCAACCCTGGCTGTGCTATATTTATGTTTTTTCCATTTAAACACATGCTGTTTATAACTTTGAGAGTCATAATAGAACTATGAATCCAGTTTGTTCCATGCCTTGACTAGTGCGACTTAATTGCCTAATAAAACCTACTAAGAGAGATATTATTATATTATTATAACATTTAGGGGAATAAACTGTTACCCATGGAATTATTATCTGTCTAGCTTTTTTTTTTTTTTTTTTTTTTTTTTTAAACCTTGTTTTTTTAATTTATATTTTTTTTCTCTTGATGGCAGAAGAAATGGGAGAAAAGCAGTCAAGGACAGCATCATCTGCTCACTGCTCATATGATCACTAAGAACATTTACATCAAATGCATGGAACTACACAAAGCTGGTGAACAGGTGTGCAGGTTTATCATAAAACACACCTAACTCATACTCCTGAGAAGGCTTTCATATGAACAAACTCAACACCATGATCAAAGCACTGTGGCATGCTACAGTTAACGCTTTAGACATTTCAAGAGGGTACATATGACCTTTAAGGTTTTAATTGACATATAAATTATAAGTTACAAGTCTTGCGATCTCCTGAAACAGAATACTGGTGACATTTGACTGCTTCTTTTTATCTGAGTTTCTCGTTCGTGCCAAGTTCCAATAATTGTAAAGATGCCCCACTGAAATTGAGCCTCAGTGACATTAAATGAAACTAGCAATGCATTTGAATTAAAAAAAAAAAACACAAGTAGTACGAATAAAAATTCAACCCATAAAAGCATGGTCTGTGACAAATTTTATGCCATATCTGTTAACCCAAGTACATAATCTGTGTGCACAAATATAACACCATTGCTTGTATTAGATGAACGACATCTTATTTCCCACTGGCACAGAGAAACATCACACCCAGTAAAATAACATGACCAAATCCAGCTGGACTATTCTGCTGAGTGCTCAGTAATGACTCCATATAAATGACAGCCCCTGACTCCCGGTGGGGGAAATGCCCAGTTTATTTTGTCTTTTTAATTTATTACAATAATTAATGTAAACGAACTGAGAGTTCTGCATCAAATGGTGTATTCTAATCCAAATACAAACAACCAATCACCTCTTGGTATTTTTTCAGAATCCAGGAACTTGACAATTGCGATATTCTTCTTGGAACATCATAATAGGAAAATCAATACAGTTAAATGTTTGAAACATTGTAATGACAATGGCAAGATGACCAGCTTATACTGTAAATACTGGAGCAAAGTATAAAGATAAATACTAAGTAGTATTAAGGTGAAAATATTATTCCACAGTGAACTGCCATCATGGGAGATGGTGAAATGGAGTGTTTCGGCCCGGCGGCCATTTACCTCCGGAAGCCTGAAAGAGAGAGAATCGAGGCTCAGAACACCCCCTTTGATGCCAAAACGGCGTTCTTTGTGGCAGAGCCAGAACAGATGTACCTGAAGGGTACTCTTACTGGCAGAGAGGGCGGCAAAGCTACTGTCAAAACTCTGTGTGGGAAAGTAAGTATCATAGATAAAAAAAACCTATATCATACGCTATCGTAATGTTTGCAGGAGTTAATAATCAAACAATAACAACAATCAAATCCTTCTTGATTATTGATCAATGTCTATTACAGACAATCACGGTAAAAGAAGAGGACATCCACCCCATGAATCCTCCCAAGTTTGACAAAATCGAGGACATGGCCATGATGACCCACCTCAATGAGCCTTGTGTGCTGTACAACCTCAAAGAGCGTTACGCAGCATGGATGATCTACGTAAGTCTAAGTTAATCGTGTTTTATTTCTAGGATGAGACGACACCATTGTAAACCTGGACTATCTCTGTTTCAGACCTACTCTGGCTTGTTCTGCGTCACTGTCAATCCCTACAAGTGGCTGCCGGTGTACGACGCAGTTGTCGTGGCTGGATACAGAGGGAAAAAGAGGATTGAAGCCCCACCTCACATCTTCTCCATCTCTGATAACGCCTACCAGTTCATGCTCACTGGTAAGTCTGGAAGGGTGTCGATAAATGAAAGTTATTTTCAGTATTTTGTAATAATTGTATTCTTTTCAGAGTCAATCCGCTTCTACTGTAGTTACACATTAACCTTGTTCAGATGATGTATTTTAAGACATTTGTTCAGTTTTTCTCCTAAAGACATTTCTATCAACAGCTATCAAATTGTTTAATATGCTATGATAACAACATGAATTACCACAGTCTAGTTTTGCACTTATGTCATTGTTTGCATTAATCTTTTAATTTTTATATTATTGATTTTCCACTTCTATAACCTGTAGATCGTTAAGAGTTGTAAATTAATAGTTCTGTAAAGATGAAGCTGCTGTGAAAATGTAATTTTCTCTAAAATACATGAAGTAGCAATACAATTATTATTACAGAACAAAAAAAGAAAGAAAGTTGAATTAACTTTATACATAATGTTTTAGTAAACTTCTGCAAACCTTGGTATCATGATGAGGGCTCTGAGAACACTTCAGTGCTGAAGAGGACCAAGAAAAGAATCTAGTTCTCTTTTGAGTCCACTAGATTGTGAACACTAAAAAGACTGAGGTAACTTTAGATGGTTTACTTTTTGGTTCATTTTAAGTGAACTGAGTTTTAATAAACCAAACTATATATTAAAACAAATCTGACAATAACTACATGATGTCACATCCAGTCCATTTGCAGGTTTATTTAGTTGTGTGAGAGCCAAAAGTAACATTTTGTAGTAATAGATGCACAAGCTCTATACAAATGACAAATTTCCCCTGATGCAATGTGGTGGTAAAATTTAAAGTGCTGTTTGTTAATTGCTAAGTGCATTGTAACGATTGGTGTTGGTGATTGCTTGAAAATTATATAAGTTACATGTAGCTGAATTTATTATAATTTAAAACAACAAAAAGAATGATTGAACTAATTAAGCTACTTCCATATACCCAATCCCTTCAAGTTAATATAGAATGCTACATATTTTGAATGCCATATGAATGTTGCAGTCTGTACTGATTACGTGAGTAAATATTTTTCCATCAAAACATCCTAACGCTTTTCTATTACATTTTAACAATTATAAGTAAATCATCTTCAATCTCTAGTGGAGAATCTGGTGCAGGAAAGACTGTGAACACAAAGCGTGTCATTCAGTACTTTGCAACTGTTGGTGCGATGTCTGGACAGAAGAAAGCAAAGCCGGTCCCTGGAAAAATGCAGGTTTGTGAATACCTATTCAAAAATACTTTATTGACTATGGAAATTGTGCTTCACATTATAACTATTCACTGTCCTTAAACTACATCTAGGGATCACTGGAAGACCAGATCATTGCAGCCAACCCTCTGCTGGAGGCTTATGGTAATGCCAAGACTGTGAGGAACGACAACTCCTCTCGTTTTGTAAGTTACACATTCATTATTACTTCAACTTCAGTCATACTTTCAAAACAGTTGATATTTTGTACATTATTTCAATCTCTGTAGGGTAAATTCATCAGAATTCACTTTGGCACCACTGGAAAACTGGCATCAGCTGATATTGAAACTTGTGGGTCAAAATTATATCAAGACATTTTTTTGAAATTTTGTCATAAACAAATCTTACTAAAGTCTCAAATATGTCACACTTTTCACAAATATTTCAAAAACTTTAGAATATTTGCATTGCAGGTCTGATGGAAAACTTCCTGGTCATCCATCAGCTCAGGTGTAATGGTGTGCTGGAGGGTATCAGAATCTGTAGGAAGGGTTTCCCCAGCAGAATCCTCTACGGTGACTTGAAGCAGAGGTAAAGACACCAAACCTTTCTCAAACTGTGAATTAAAATTGACCACCTATTCTTAACCATATTTCGGTGCCTTCAGTATTTTTGCGGATTAGCCAAATCCTGAATGCTCCCTTAAATGTTTCCTAGATACAAAGTATTAAATGCTAGTGTCATCCCTGAGGGACAGTTCATTGACAACAAAAAGGCTTCAGAAAAACTCTTGGGCTCTATTGATGTTGACCACACACAATACAAGTTTGGACACACCAAGGTAAGCTACATAAAAATATACTATGCATAGTGGAAAACCAGAAAGCTGGAGTTCAGGTATAGGCAAGTTATGCCAAACTAGAGTGAGCATAATATTCCTGTAAGGACCTTTTTTTACTTTTTGCACTGGATATTGACATGCCTCCCATGCTTTTTCAAGTTAAAAATCACTAAAATCTCTTGAATTACATTTTGTGGTACTGTATGAATATTTGTATAATTTGTATATTTGTTTTCAATGGAATTAAAATAGCAACCACACCATTAATTATAAAGGACTATTTAGTGCACTTTTAATCTTAAAGAAATAGAATTACTTAGTTTCTTTAATACTATAATACTACAATCTTCCAATTATTTATGCAGGTGTTCTTTAAAGCCAGTCTGTTGGGTACTCTAGAAGAGATGAGAGATGAGAAACTAGCAACACTAGTTACCATGACTCAGGCTTTGTGTCGTGGATATGTCATGAGGAAGGAGTTTGTCAAAATGATGGAGAGGAGGTAAGAAATATTTAAACATAATATAACAATTGTTTTATACCACAGAGTGATAATGATTGATTTACTGATCACAATTTACACAGAGAATCAATTTATTCCATCCAATACAACATCCGATCATTCATGAATGTCAAACATTGGCCATGGATGAAGCTCTACTTTAAGATCAAGCCTCTTCTGAAGAGTGCAGAGACTGAGAAAGAAATGGCAGCCATGAAGGAGAACTATGAAAAAATGAAGGAGGATCTTGCAAAAGCATTAGCTAAAAAGAAGGAGCTTAAGGAGAAAATGGTGTCACTTCTTCAGGAGAAAAATGACCTTCAGCTGCAAGTAGCTTCAGTAAGTCACTCAGTTTGTTTAGATCATAATATGCAGCATACAGCTATGAACAGAAGTCTTTAACTATATCCATGTCAATGAACAGGAATCTGAAAACCTCTCAGATGCTGAGGAGAGATGTGAAGGTCTGATCAAAAGCAAGATCCAGCTCGAGGCCAAACTCAAAGAGACAAATCAGAGACTGGAGGATGAAGAGGAAATCAATGCTGAACTGACTGCCAAGAAGAGGAAACTGGAGGATGAATGCTCTGAACTGAAGAAAGACATTGATGACCTGGAGCTTACCTTGGCCAAAGTGGAGAAAGAGAAACATGCAACAGAAAATAAGGTCAGTAATTTTTTACACTGTCACACTGCTGATTGTGAATCAGTCTCCTAATAATGAAACCAATAAATGATGTTTCAATTTAGGTGAAAAACCTAACAGAGGAGATGGCCTCTCAGGATGAGAGCATTGCCAAACTGACCAAAGAGAAGAAAGCCCTCCAAGAGGCACATCAGCAGACTCTTGATGACCTTCAGGCAGAGGAAGACAAAGTCAACACTCTGACTAAATCTAAGACAAAGCTTGAGCAGCAAGTGGACGATGTATGATGTCCGGCATGAGAATAAATTAAAAAATGGGAATAACTGAGAATATTGTTGCTATCTACCAGATTGTAATGCTCTGGTTTCTGTAAAAACAGCTTGAGGGCTCATTGGAGCAAGAGAAGAAGCTCCGTATGGACCTTGAGAGAGCCAAGAGGAAGCTTGAGGGTGATCTGAAACTGGCTCAGGAGTCCATAATGGACCTGGAGAATGACAAACAGCAGTCAGATGAGAAGATCAAGAAGTGAGTTGATGTCATATTTATATAATTACACATGACAAAATATTTTGCACATTTTACAAAACTCTACTTTTAAAACAGGAAGGACTTTGAGATAAGTCAGCTTCTCAGCAAGATTGAGGATGAACAGTCTTTGGGAGCACAGCTTCAGAAGAAGATCAAAGAACTTCAGGTAATGCTGAACCTAATTGTTATTATGTAAAAAAGATGCAGAGAAAATGCACATTACAAAATTCACAAAAGTTTTTTTTTTCTCATTTAGGCTTGTATAGAGGAACTTGAGGAGGAAATTGAAGCAGAGAGAGCTGCTCGTGCTAAAGTGGAGAAGCAGAGAGCTGATCTCTCCAGGGAACTTGAAGAGATCAGCGAGAGGCTCGAGGAAGCTGGTGGTGCCACTGCTGCCCAGATTGAGATGAACAAGAAGCGTGAAGCTGAATTCCAGAAGTTGCGTCGTGATCTGGAAGAGTCCACCTTGCAGCATGAAGCTACAGCTGCAGCTCTCAGAAAGAAGCAAGCAGACAGTGTGGCTGAACTCGGAGAACAGATCGACAACCTCCAGCGGGTCAAGCAGAAGCTGGAGAAGGAGAAGAGTGAATACAAGATGGAGATTGATGACTTCACAAGCAACATGGAGGATGTGGCTAAGGCAAAGGTAATGTCACTACAAGATTATAAAATATGCAAAATTTTTACAAAGATGTTAAAATAATTTTAACACTTGTAACTCTTCAGGCTAATTTAGAGAAAATGTGCCGTACCCTGGAAGACCAACTGAGTGAAATAAAGACCAAGAGTGATGAAAATGTTCGTCAGCTGAATGACATGAATGCACAACGTGCAAGACTTCAGACTGAGAATGGTAAGACATGGTAAAGCATGCTATACGTGTAAAGCTTCTATGCTATTAGAAATATAAAATATTTGTATGCTGTCTTCAAGGTGAATTTAGTCGCCAACTGGAAGAGAAAGAAGCACTTGTTTCACAGTTAACTAGAGGAAAACAGGCTTATACTCAGCAAATTGAGGAACTCAAGAGACACGTTGAGGAAGAAATAAAGGTAGAGAAGCAAATTTTCTGTAATACTTTAAACCACCATATAGACAAAAAAGACAGGATGGGATGTTGCAAATCTCAAAATATGTTGCCTTATAGGCCAAGAACGCTCTGGCCCATGCGGTTCAGTCCGCTCGCCATGACTGTGATCTGCTCAGAGAGCAGTATGAGGAGGAGCAGGAGGCCAAAGCTGAACTCCAGCGAGGAATGTCTAAGGCCAACAGTGAGGTGGCTCAGTGGAGATCCAAATATGAGACTGATGCCATCCAACGCACTGAGGAGCTTGAGGAAGCCAAGTAAGAATAGCCGATAAATAATCATCATTAGTTTTCTTCTCAATTTAATGACAGAATTTGCTAAGATTTCACAATGTAATTTTTTTCAGGAAAAAGCTAGCACAGCGTCTGCAGGATGCTGAAGAATCAATTGAAGCAGTGAACTCCAAGTGTGCCTCACTGGAAAAGACCAAACAGAGACTGCAGGGTGAAGTAGAGGACCTTATGATTGATGTGGAGAGGGCAAATGCATTGGCTGCCAACCCTGACAAGAAGCAGAGAAACTTTGACAAGGTAGGACGAATGCAGATAAACTTTAAATCTAAACCATGAACCATAGACTTGGCTAACGAACAATCAATACTTTTTCTAGGTCCTAGCAGAGTGGAAACAGAAGTATGAGGAAGGCCAGGCGGAACTAGAAGGTGCTCAGAAAGAAGCTCGTTCTCTCAGCACTGAGCTTTTCAAAATGAAGAACTCCTATGAAGAAGCTCTTGACCACCTTGAGACACTGAAGAGGGAGAACAAGAATCTGCAACGTAAATTACATTTTTATTTGTACAGCAAAGATGTAACAGAAAAGAAATGTAACAGAACAGGTTACAATTCTGCTTTTTGAACCCCTTTAGAGGAGATTTCTGACCTCACTGAGCAGCTTGGAGAGACTGGAAAGAGCATTCATGAATTAGAGAAAGCCAAGAAGACTGTGGAGTCTGAGAAATCAGAGATCCAGACTGCACTCGAAGAAGCTGAGGTGCTATTCCTTAAAATATTAGCATTATGAGGACATTGATTTAAAAAATATTCAAAATTATATATGAATTGGTTCAAAGTCCCTTGTAGGGTACCCTGGAGCATGAAGAGGCCAAGATTCTTCGTGTGCAGCTGGAGCTGAACCAGGTGAAGAGTGAGATTGACAGGAAGCTTGCTGAGAAGGACGAGGAGATGGAACAGATCAAGAGGAACAGCCAAAGAGTGATTGATTCCATGCAGAGCACTCTGGACTCTGAGATCAGGAGCAGAAACGATGCCCTGAGAGTCAAAAAGAAGATGGAGGGAGATCTGAATGAAATGGAGATCCAGTTGAGTCATGCCAACCGCCAGGCTGCTGAGGCCCAGAAACAACTCAGGAATGTCCAAGGCCAACTCAAGGTACCTTTCTGTAGAATGAAGAATTACCAAACATATGAATATGATAAATGAATTAAATGCAACTAATAAAATAAGATCATTACCACAGGATGCGCAACTGCACCTTGATGAAGCTGTCAGAGGACAGGAGGACATGAAAGAGCAGGTGGCCATGGTGGAGCGCAGGAATAACCTGATGCAAGCAGAGATTGAGGAGATGAGAGCTGCTCTGGAGCAGACAGAGAGAGGCCGCAAAGTGGCAGAGCAGGAGCTGGTTGATGCCAGCGAGCGTGTGGGACTGCTCCACTCACAAGTACAGAAACAATATTAATACTACGAGCAAATTCTGATCATATGAAACAAAGTTCTAGTTGGATGAACACTAAACTACCTGCCTATCTCCCACAGAATACAAGTCTTATTAACATCAAGAAGAAGCTTGAGGCTGATCTGGTCCAGGTTCAAGGTGAGGTGGATGATGCTGTCCAGGAGGCCAGGAATGCAGAGGAGAAGGCCAAAAAGGCCATCACTGATGTGGGTGTTTATATTCTCCTACTCAATTCTGATTTAAACAGTTGTTTGGCTTTGCTTGTGGTAACAAATGGAAATCTCAGGGAAGGCATTGTCAAGATATAGGATTTGTAGTCTCAATGTCTGCCTCAACGTGAAAAAAGCTTCAATCAACTTTGGAAGGTGCAAGGATTAACTCAAAGCATGAGATTCTTCATCACTGAAGCAATTTTTTTAAATTTATTCTGCAACAATTCGATCTTCATTTGCTCATTTTCAGTGTTTTCTCAGATGCTTAGCTTAATAACCTATACAAACAAACAAATAAACCATACACAAACATGAGTATATAAATCACTACGCATAGCATCATTTAAGATCATTTAAGGATTTAACTCATTTAAACAACATTACTGGAATATTCATAGGTTAGATTTTAACACAGTAGTTGCTAAAAATGTGCGTTTATCTTACCGGTAGTGTCTCAAAGTTGATGAATACATTCCTGGCTTTTTCAGGATGTCCTTGAACAAACTCAAGTTGCTTACACCAAACTTAGTAACCAAGTGCAGGATTTGCATTTCCCTTATTTGGTTTTGCAACCAGTAATAGCACCAACTTGGGTAGGAATGGAGAAAAAAAAACTGGAGATGCACATCCACAAACACTGCACATTGATAATTATACACACCTAGTTCCATGTGACATTATGTGCAGTTGCACTGACCAATCAGCAAGGAGCTCTTTGTTTGTGCTCACAACAAATAGTTTCACTTTTTTTTCCTTCCAGATCTTAAACCTCATTTTATCTCACAGATCTGTGTCTTTATTTGTTTAAATATATTTTATTTTCCTTGCATTTGGTTTAACAGGCATTTCAGGTAAAGTTTTATATTTTAGGCTGCCATGATGGCTGAGGAGCTGAAGAAGGAGCAGGACACCAGCGCTGACCTGGAGAGGATGAAGAAGAACCTGGAGGTGACTGTCAAAGACCTGCAGCACCGTCTGGATGAGGCTGAGAGTCTGGCCATGAAGGGTGGAAAGAAACAACTCCAGAAACTGGAGTCCAGGGTAAATTACAAGCTGAATGTAGTCTTAGATGAACTGGCTATATTAGAGTATTTACAGTTGACAACATGACTCTCTACTGAAGGTGCGCGAGCTGGAGACTGAAGTTGAAGCTGAGCAGAGACGTGGCGCAGATGCTGTGAAAGGAGTGCGCAAATATGAAAGGAGAGTGAAGGAGCTCACCTACCAGGTAAAACTGCACTGGATTCAGAAATTTACATTTTATTATAATTTACATAGTTCACTTAATAACATTGACTTACTTACACTCAAAGACCGAGGAAGACAAGAAGAATGTGACCCGACTGCAGGATCTGGTAGACAAGCTGCAGCTGAAAGTGAAGGCCTACAAGCGCCAAGCTGAAGAAGCTGTGAGTTTAATGTCAAATGTCTTGAGTGTGAAGTTTTAACATTCTCTATTAAATACATTCAGTGTCAGGAGTGCAATGCTCTGAAAGGGGTTGGATATCTTGTGTCATCCTTACAGGAGGAGCAGGCCAACACTCACCTGTCCAGGTACAGGAAGGTGCAGCACGAGATGGAGGAGGCTCAGGAGCGTGCTGACATCGCTGAGTCCCAGGTCAACAAGCTGAGAGCCAAGAGCCGCGACGCTGGGAAGGTAGAAAATAGTTGTGCAGATGTTGTAAAAGTGAACATTTTATTGTTGTTGAAATATCTTTACACAATTGTGTCATTTTGTTCTAGAGTAAAGATGAAGAATGAAGACACCACAACAACAAGCAAGCATAAAATATGACTTGTGTTAAGTTTTCATGTGTGGTCAATGAAATAGAATGCAGTTTCAATGCCGTCTTTTTTTGTCCTGAAGGCAACAAAACGTATGATGTAAAAATTCACACAGACAATAAAAGATAGATAGTTACAAATGATTTCCCCACACCATTAAACCAGCAGCAGCTTGATGTAATGTAGGTAAGACAAATGGATTCATGCTTCCAGCAAACACTGATCCTACCATCTACATACTACAGCAGAAATCCACTGTTCAGTTTTAGTGAGTTGATGCTCTGTAGTATCAGTTCTCTGCTTTGAGCTGAAAAGTCAGCTTTATTTATTTGGATTGTATCAAAGCACTTTATAGTATCAAATAACAGAACACAATGTCATTAATGTAAAATGAGAAGCTTAAAGACTAAGTTTTCATTTAGAAGCATTTCATTATTGAATTCATTGATGTCATTGTCCAGCTCAGTTTAGTTTAAATAGTTTGTGCAATCAATTCAATGTCAAACACAGTGCTATTATCCAATAGCACCAATAAAGAGACACAACCACGATCAGACGATAGAAGCAGGTCTAATGAGAGCAGTCTCAGTGCTATGGTACGGTGTAAATCCTGACTGGAAATCCTCACAAATACCATTTTTTTCTAAGAAGGAATATGGTTCTGAGGATAATACCTTTCCTACTATCTTTGACAGAAAAGAAGGATTCAAGATTGGTCTGTAATTCTTTGGGGTCAAGATGCTTTTTTTTTACGCAACACTTAGCCAATTTAAAGATTTTGGGGACATATCCTAATGACAATAATGAATTAGTAATAGTCAAAATAGAATCTGTGACTTCTGGAAGCAGCTATTTTAGTAGTTTAGATGGAATACATTTTGGTTTAAATGATGTAGTTTATACAATTCTTTCTCTCCTGAATTTTTCCTCAGGGGATCTATAGTGTGTGGTTATGTTGTTTATGTTTTTTTATATATAAAGCATAATTAAAACATACCAATCTGCTGTACAATCTCTAAAATGAAAAGCAAAATATTAACTTACAGACAAACAATGACTGACAGCAATAAATAATAAATTAAACAAGAGGCATTATCAAAAAGCTAGTTTAAGTCAATGCACTTTTAGCTTCCACTTAAAAGAACTTAATGATGGAGCCAGTCTAAGATGAAGAGATGCTAAAAACAGTGTAACATGCTGTTTTTTTTAGGAGTTCCTGTTAGGAGATTAGCAACTGTCTCTAGATAATGTTATATGCAGCACAATAACTTCAATCTTTTCTATTTTACTTGTGTGAATATAGTATTTTTATAAATCTTGTATTTTGGTAATTTGCTTCATATTTTAGTTTATGCACCATATCATATTCACATAGAAATGCATCTAAACCGTTACTCTCATCATTCTAAAAACCATTTGGCCCAATGATGAATAAGTACTGCACTTTTTTTAAAGTATACATGTAAATATAAAAAGTCTCAGGCTTATAACTCAAAGTCAGTTAATAGCAGTTAACAATATACAACAGCAGCATACAGTTAATAAATCCTAACATCTGGAGCAAACCATCAACTCTTTATTGAAAAGTACAATAAAATGAAAACACTACTTACAGAGAGATCTTGGTGATGTCATGATAGCTCAGGTAGGTCTTCACTGTGGCCTGGATGACTGACCTAAACCTCATACAAACAGAAGCTCTCACTGTGCTATATTTAATGTTTTTCCCATATAAGAACATGCTGTTTATAACTTTGAGTCATAATATCACTATGAAACAAGATTAGTATTGCAGTGACCACTGAATTTTAATTGCCCAATAAAAAATCTGCCAGAGATATTATTTTTCACTTGGACTGTAAAAGTCAATCTCTTGTAATAAAACTTTTTGGTTTAAAGGTCCTGCTAGCAAAACTTCTTAAATTGGTCAAGAGAAAAATATCCACTCAAATGATCAAATTATTACATGCAGTACATTTTTCATGATTGTGTAACAGATTTAAAGTAATGTGTGAAAAGTTAACATCATATGAAAACACTGTTACATGACTTTATCTGACTTTGAAGAGAAAATAACATGGACACTAAATGTCCAAAAACAACTGAACAGGAATTTATCCAGCAACGCAAAGGTCAGTTTAGAGTATGACATCAAGTGATCAAGTGGTTGCCCAGAAATCAGTTATCTTAACTTTTTAAAGGTAAAAACCTAGTGGGTGTTGCTGTCACTCCAGAAACTGAATCCCAACGACAGCTGACTGCTTCTCCACATCTAAACCAAGTTACTCCTCTATGCCAAGTTCTGTGTGTGTTAAGGATACTACATAAGACATGATACATCTAATTAAACAAGAAACCCTGAATTAAAACAGGAGTACAACCTACATAACGCATGGATTGAAAACTTTAATGTACAAAAAAAGTAAATTCTACAAAATTCTATGATGCTATTTCTTTTACATGAAAACATGTCAACATTGTGAATTAGTGTGTAAAGACTGTTATTTAGTTGAAGTAAAAGATAATAACAACTAAAAACCTTGCATGTTACAAGAAAACACCAGAATACATGAATGGTAACTTGTAGTCTTTCATTTCTGCTCTAGGGCAGAGATACATTCCCATAAACTGAATAGAATTACATGACCAAATCAAGCAGGACAGTTCTGCTGACTGTTCAGTAACAACACTATATAAATGACAGCCTCTGATTCTAGCACAGTGGCCCGTCAAAGATTGGTAAGCTATTTGTATTTCAGAAGACTGAAATTATTTCTAAAATGACATATTAAAATATTTTTAATTAGAGAAAATCATCATGGAATACTGTTTTGTTTGCTGTTGTTGTTGTCCTCAGAATCCTGAACTGTGGTTATTTTCACTCGGAGCATTGTACAAGGTAAAAAACTAATAATTCATGATTCAATAATTTAATGATTCAAAGTTTTTCCATTCAAACTGAAAATGTGTAATCTTTTTGTAAGACCTACTAATCTGAATTAAAAAAATACAAATGTTTATATTTTAATGCACAATGAATTGAAATTAGAATAAGAGTCGATTGTTAAGGTATAATAATAAATATATTAAGCTTAAAGTTAAAAACTCAACAAATTGAACTAGATTTGTTTCACAGTGAACTGCCATCATGGGAGATGGTGAAATGGAGTGTTTCGGCCCGGCGGCCATTTACCTCCGGAAGACAGAAAGAGAGAGAATTGAGGCTCAGAACACCCCCTTTGATGCCAAAACGGCGTTCTTTGTGGCAGAGCCAGAACAGATGTACCTGAAGGGTACTCTTACTGGCAGAGAGGGCGGCAAAGCTACTGTCAAAACTCTGTGTGGGAAAGTAAGTATCATATGCTACTGTGATTGAGTCTGTAGAAGTTAAAACAAATACAGTGAAATGTTTGTACAAAACGTGTACAAAAACGTTCATCCTTTTTGATTACGGATTAATGTTCATTACAGACAATCACGGTAAAAGAAGAGGACATCCACCCCATGAATCCTCCCAAGTTTGACAAAATCGAGGACATGGCCATGATGACCCACCTCAATGAGCCTTGTGTGCTGTACAACCTCAAAGAGCGTTACGCAGCATGGATGATCTACGTAAGTCTAAGTAAATTGTGTTTTATTTCTAGGATGAGACGGCAGCATTGTAAACCTGGACTATCTCTGTTTCAGACCTACTCTGGCTTGTTCTGCGTCACTGTCAATCCCTACAAGTGGCTGCCGGTGTACGACGCAGTTGTCGTGGCTGGATACAGAGGGAAAAAGAGGATTGAAGCCCCACCTCACATCTTCTCCATCTCTGACAACGCCTACCAGTTCATGCTCGGCGGTAAGTAGAGTCTGGAAGTGTGTTGATGCAATATTTTCATTATGTAGCATTACTGAATAAAAAAAAGGAACAAGCTTCAATACAAATATATATATAAACAAAACATTAAGGTTAAGTAGTTGAAGACCATGCTGACACTTCAAGGACGACAAAAATGTTTTGATTTAATTAAAAATAGTGCCACCTATTTTGCAAACCTTGTTAATTTTTCACGGTTCCTTTCAGATCGTGAGAATCAGTCTGTTCTGATCACGTGAGTACACTTAAGATGGAACACCTAAAACCTTTTTAATTGCATATATATATATATATATATATATATATATATATATATATATATATATATATATATATATATATATATATATCATCTTCATTGAGGATTTATGACTAAATGCTGATCTCGTATCAATCTCTAGTGGAGAATCTGGTGCAGGAAAGACTGTGAACACAAAACGTGTCATTCAGTACTTTGCAACTGTTGGTGCGATGTCTGGAGGAAAGAAGGCAGAGCCGGTCCCTGGAAAAATGCAGGTTAGTGAATACTTATTTTACAATATTGTATCCCTTATAAAAAAGACGTTTTTTCAAGTGTTCTATTAGTATACTTTTTTGAACTAAACTAAGGAAAGTATAATTTTTGTCTACTTGCTCAGAAATGAGCATTATGTACTTAAAATGACAATATAAGCACACTTGACTTATACTTAGAAAAAGCCAAATGGAAGGAGGGCTATTATCTTTTGTACAGAATTTATAAAAAATACAAGTGCAGAAACTGGAAACAACAGATGCTTCCACATGTAATCTAACTCAACTTGATGGAAATAAAGACTCCATTTAAGTCTGGAGTCTCTTCTTAACTTTTATTCAAAATGTTATTTCTCATAACAGAAAAAAAATATATAGAAATGAATACCTAAATAGGGACATATCACCAAATTTAAACTCAACTTAAAGTATGATTTAAAATGCATTTTATTAAAAGCTGCAATTATACAGTATAAAACTACTAACTACTGGCAGTTTACTAGTTTTCAAAATACTAAAAAGACTAAAATGCTACAAGAATTCAATTAGTAAACTATCAGTATACCTATTATATACTTTGGGTGAGGCTTTCAGTTTGTTAGATGCTATAGGTAAATAATGAAGAGAATAACAACATGCAGTATACATGCAGTATAAACATTAAAACTGTTTACACAACAAACCAGTGTTCATAATTAGGATAATACATTAAAATAACATGGTAAGATACACTCGTTTTCAATATCAAGGAGCATAATGAACTACTACTACTAGTATACTTTTATATACTGGAAAGTAGGCCAAGGAGCATTAAATGGCACGCTTACAATATTCTACCAGTACACTGATATTTGTATACTTCCTACATTAAGTATACATAAAAATACATTTGACCTTATGTATACTTGATAAAAAAAAACTTTTGGTAAGGGGATTGATTACAGTACTTGTGATTCACCTCACAACTATCCACTATCCTGTAACTACTATACATCTAGGGATCACTGGAAGACCAGATCATTGCAGCCAACCCTCTGCTGGAGGCTTATGGTAATGCCAAGACTGTGAGGAACGACAACTCCTCTCGTTTTGTAAGTTGTACTAATGAATTATAATAACATTGGGCAACATTCAATTTCAAAAATGCCAAACTACGGTGACACACTGCCACCACACACATTTTTTCCACTCAGTTATGTCTTAACATTTTTTTCATTATAACAAGATGTTTTCTCATTAAAATTATGTCTTTAAAATGACGTAATTATCTTGTTAAAATGTATGCTAAGTGATTCTCCTTGCTGCTGTCATCAGTCTGACACCGTCTGCACGTTGCTGAAGTTATTAAAATAAAGTGTTTATTTTATCCCTAGAAGACCAAAACTGCCGCCCCACGAACTAAAAATAGTTCATCACATTTTGACAACATTGATTCATCATAGCCAAACAGGAATGATTATTGACGCAGCGTGCAGACATTTTATATATAATGTAAAAACATAGTTCATAAATATCATCTTTTTTATGTTGGACTCTGTATAGTTCTCACTGTTTTTGTGTGTAGTTTTTGTATCATTTGTACTGTTTGCATTTTTGTTGCAGAAGACAATTTGTGTTTGCATTATTAGCTACACAATTTGTTTATTTTTCTGAAATATGTTTCTTTTTTTCTTAAAATTATATATGCGTTTTAACTAGAAATCTTATTACAACATAAATGAGGGGAAAAATATGTATTTGGCAGCATTGAGTCACCGTACCAAACAGTTAAACATTTGATAATTACTTCCATCTCTATAGGGTAAATTCATCAGGATTCATTTTGGCACCACTGGAAAACTTGCCTCAGCTGATATAGAAACTTGTGAGTCAACACTGTTTAAAGCCTAAGATATATATTTGGATACTAAGTAAAATTAATCAATTAAACGTAATGTCTTTTTTTCACCCATTTTTATAGATCTGCTGGAAAAGTCTAGAGTGACATTCCAGCTGTCTGCTGAGAGGAGTTACCACATCTTCTACCAGCTCATGACTGGACACAAGCCAGAGCTGCTCGGTGAGAAATCTACAGGATTATGTTTAGGTATTTCTTTGTTTGAGAACACTGTTATCATGCAGCACATCAACTCTTTACAGAGGCCCTGCTCATCACCACCAACCCTTATGACTATCCAATGATCAGCCAGGGTGAGATCACTGTGAAGAGCATCAATGATGTGGAGGAGTTCATTGCCACAGATGTATGTGGACAACTCAGTTTTTATTAGTAGTAGTGACGTATCTGACATGAAATTAAAAAGAACAAATACTGCATGACATGCAATATAAAATGCATATTAATGCATTATGTGTTTTATTTAAAAACAGACTGCCATTGATATTCTGGGCTTCACTGCTGATGAGAAAATCAGCATCTACAAGCTGACAGGGGCCGTGATGCATCATGGGAGCATGAAGTTCAAACAGAAGCAGAGAGAGGAGCAGGCTGAACCTGATGGCACTGAGGGTAGGGTTTATTATTAACATAAATCAGCATGCAAACATTGACTTCATTAGTGAAAATACCGCAAAGAACTGTTCCTCCTCAGTGGCTGATAAAATCGCCTACCTCATGGGCCTCAACTCTGCTGACATGCTGAAAGCTCTGTGCTACCCCAGAGTGAAGGTCGGAAACGAGATGGTGACCAAAGGCCAGACAGTACCACAGGTGATCACTTACCTTCTCAATAGATGAATTAACCCAGAAATATCCCATAAGCATTCAGAAGACACATTCACACTTCAGAAAGTACAGTTTAAAATAAGTTATATGACCTTTACATTTCTCAGGTGAACAATGCAGTAATGGCTCTCTGCAAGTCTGTCTATGAGAAAATGTTCTTGTGGATGGTCGTCCGTATCAATGAGATGTTGGACACCAAGCAGGCCAGACAGTTCTTCATTGGTGTGCTGGACATCGCTGGTTTTGAGATCTTTGATGTGAGCATCATTCAAAGTCTCTGTAAGAATTCAAACATAAAAGATATCGGCAAGCTGTAAAAAACTGCCTGTTTAATCATCAGTTCAACAGCTTGGAGCAGCTTTGCATCAACTTTACAAATGAGAAACTGCAACAGTTCTTCAACCACCACATGTTTGTTCTGGAGCAAGAGGAGTACAAGAAAGAAGGCATTGAATGGGAGTTCATTGACTTTGGTATGGACTTGGCCGCCTGCATTGAGCTCATTGAGAAGGTAAGAGGATATTCAGTAAATTTAACTTACTATTCACATTGTGACTGTACTTGAGGGTGAACATTTCTTCAACAGCCAATGGGCATCTTCTCCATCCTCGAAGAGGAGTGCATGTTCCCCAAGGCAACAGACACAAGCTTCAAAAACAAGCTTCATGATCAGCATCTGGGCAAAACTGCGGCTTTCCAGAAGCCCAAGCCTGCCAAAGGTAAAGCAGAGGCTCACTTCTCTCTGGTGCACTACGCCGGGACTGTGGACTACAACATTGCTGGCTGGTTGGACAAGAACAAGGATCCACTGAACGACTCTGTTGTTCAACTCTACCAGAAGTCATCACTCAAAGTGCTGGCCTTTCTGTATGCTGCTCATGCTGGTGCTGAAGGTATTTTCTTTAAGAATGATGTGCAAAACAGAGAAAAGATACATTTGTCTTAAGTTAATGTAACAATATATTATCGAATATTCTGAGATTTCATGGAAACATCAAATATATCTATGCAATATGGTGACAGAGTATTTAATGTCTGACATTATCAGATATCAGTTTACTGAACAGCTTAATATAAAACTATACTAAATCGATAACATCAACTTCTTTTACATGAAACAGCTGAGGGTGGTGGAAAAAAAGGCAAGAAGAAAGGAGGTTCCTTCCAGACTGTGTCTGCACTTTTTAGGGTAAAAGGTTCCTCTCTTGTAATGAAAGATGTGAATGAAAGATCTTCTATATTTAAATTTGCACTAATAACAAACATTACAGGAGAACTTGGGTAAGCTGATGACTAACCTGAGGAGCACTCACCCTCACTTTGTGCGCTGCTTGATTCCTAATGAGTCCAAGACTCCAGGTAAACCTGTTCTCTGAACACTCAAATGTATTACTGTTGGTAAATTATTTCTGAAATATTAATCATATGAAACATATGCATTGCAGGTCTAATGGAGAACTTCCTGGTCATCCATCAGCTCAGGTGTAATGGTGTGCTGGAGGGTATCAGAATCTGTAGGAAGGGTTTCCCCAGCAGAATCCTCTATGGTGACTTCAAGCAGAGGTAAAGACACCACACCTTTCTCAAACTGTGAATTAAAGATAATTTACCACCTATTCTTAACCATATTTCAAAACAGTGCCTTCAGTATTTTTGTGGATTAGCCAAAACATGAATCCTCTCTTAAATGTTTCCTAGATACAAAGTATTAAATGCTAGTGTCATCCCTGAGGGACAGTTCATTGACAACAAAAAGGCTTCAGAGAAACTCTTGGGCTCTATTGATGTTGACCACACGCAATACAAGTTTGGACACACCAAGGTAAGCATCTCCGTAAAGAAACTACATGGCCAAAACCAAAAGTGTTCTAATCATAATTAAGAGCATGACAATTTCTGCAATTCCAGAGAAAACTAATTTTAATGCAACACCACACAATTTCATCTAAAACATTCAGTGCAGACAACAACTTCTGAAACTTGGGAATTCAGAACTATGATTTATACCAGTCATGTTATTTCACACAAGAGTTTCACACAAAATTCTATATGTACATCATAGTGATTGAAAAATTGTTGTGCCTCCTCAAGCTGTTGCATGGAAGATAAAAGCACATAATTCCTTTATTCTAAGTAATATAATTGTACACTTTTATGTAGCATATGTAGCATAAGCCATGTCACATTTACATTAAAGAACATTAATTCCTTTCTGCATTATTGTACCACTAATAACTTAAAAGTGTTGAACGTAAGTGAAGTGATGTGTGGCCAAGTATAGTGACCCCACCAACCTAACGGACCCGAGACTCAAACCAACTACCTTTGGATTAGTCCAATTATTTATCCATTAGCTCAAAACTGCCCATAAATACATTCTTCTAAATATTTTTGTAGGTGTTCTTTAAAGCTGGTCTGTTGGGTACTCTTGAGGAGATGAGAGATGAAAAACTAGCATCGCTGGTTACCATGACTCAGGCTTTGTGCCGTGGATATGTCATGAGGAAGGAGTTTGTCAAAATGATGGAGAGGAGGTACAATCAAATTACAAAGCTATTTCAAATTACAACCATTTAGCTTCTCAAACTGACTGACTAATTTACTGATTACAATTTACACAGAGAATCAATTTATTCCATACAATACAACATCCGCTCATTCATGAATGTCAAACACTGGCCATGGATGAAGCTCTACTTTAAGATCAAGCCTCTTCTGAAGAGTGCAGAGACTGAGAAAGAAATGGCAGCCATGAAGGAGAACTATGAGAAAATGAAGGAGGATCTTACAAAAGCATTAGCTAAAAAGAAGGAGCTTGAGGAGAAAATGGTGTCACTTCTTCAGGAGAAAAATGACCTTCAGCTGCAAGTAGCTTCAGTAAGTAATTCAGTTCATTTAGATCATAATATGCACCATACAGCTATGAACATAAGTCATTAAATACATTTATTTCAATTATCAGGAAACTGAAAACCTCTCTGATGCCGAGGAGAGATGTGAAGGTCTGATCAAAAGCAAGATCCAGCTCGAGGCCAAACTCAAAGAGACAAATGAGAGACTGGAGGATGAAGAGGAAATCAATGCTGAACTGACGGCCAAGAAGAGGAAACTGGAGGATGAATGCTCTGAACTGAAGAAAGACATTGATGACCTGGAGCTCACCTTGGCCAAAGTGGAGAAAGAGAAACATGCAACAGAAAATAAGGTCAGTAATTTGTATTTTATATTTATTTCATTATCACACTGCTGATTGTGATTAAGTTTCTTAAGAATGAAACCAATAAATGATGTTTCAATTTAGGTGAAAAACCTAACAGAGGAGATGGCCTCTCAGGATGAGAGCATTGCCAAACTGACCAAAGAGAAGAAAGCCCTCCAAGAGTCACATCAGCAGACTCTTGATGACCTTCAGGCAGAGGAAGACAAAGTCAACACTCTGACTAAATCTAAGACCAAGCTTGAGCAGCAAGTGGACGATGTAAGATGTTATTTATGAGAATAAGACCCTGACTAAATTTGAGACAAGAGGAAATTACAAACTGTTGTTAATTAACATTTCCTTCCTCTGGTTTCTTCACAACAGCTTGAGGGCTCATTGGAGCAAGAGAAGAAGCTCCGTATGGACCTTGAGAGAGCCAAGAGGAAGCTTGAGGGTGATTTGAAACTGGCCCAGGAGTCCATAATGGACCTGGAGAATGATAAACAACAATCAGATGAGAAGATCAAAAAGTGAGAAGATATCAATCTTTATACAATTACACATTTGAAAAAAGTATTTTGTACATTTAAAAAACCCCACTTCTAAAACAGGAAGGACTTTGAGATAAGTCAGCTTCTCAGCAAGATTGAGGATGAACAGTCTTTGGGAGCACAGCTTCAGAAGAAGATCAAAGAACTTCAGGTAATACTAACCCTAATCTTGTCTGTGAAATTGAGAAGTTGATAGCTTGCTAAATGCAACAAATCAACATTACAAAAATCACAAAGACTACATTCTTGCTTCATTAAGGCCCGTATAGAGGAACTGGAAGAGGAAATTGAAGCAGAAAGAGCTGCTCGTGCTAAAGTGGAGAAGCAGAGAGCTGATCTCTCCAGGGAACTTGAAGAGATCAGCGAGAGGCTCGAGGAAGCTGGTGGTGCCACTGCTGCCCAGATTGAGATGAACAAGAAGCGTGAAGCTGAATTCCAGAAGTTGCGTCGTGATCTGGAAGAGTCCACCTTGCAGCATGAAGCTACAGCTGCAGCTCTCAGAAAGAAGCAGGCAGACAGTGTGGCTGAACTCGGAGAACAGATCGACAACCTCCAGCGGGTCAAGCAGAAGCTGGAGAAGGAGAAGAGTGAATACAAAATGGAAATTGATGACTTGACAAGCAACATGGAGGCTGTAGCTAAATCCAAGGTAATGTCACTAGAGGATTATTAAATATGTTATATATTAAATATGATTTTAATATAACTTTAACATTTGTACCTCTTAAGGCTAATTTAGAGAAAATGTGTCGTACCCTGGAAGACCAACTGAGTGAAATAAAGACCAAGAGTGATGAAAATGTTCGTCAGCTGAATGACATGAATGCACAACGTGCAAGACTTCAGACTGAGAATGGTAAGACATGGTAAAGCATGCTATATGTGTAAAGCTTCTATGCTATTAGAAATATAAAATATTTGTATGCTGTCTTCAAGGTGAATTTAGTCGCCAACTGGAAGAGAAAGAAGCACTTGTTTCACAGTTAACTAGAGGAAAACAGGCTTACACTCAGCAAATTGAGGAACTTAAGAGACACGTTGAGGAAGAAATAAAGGTAGAGAAGCAAATTTTCTGTAATACTTTAAACCGTCATACAGACAAAAAAGACAGGATGGGATGTTGCGAATCTCAAAATATGCTGTTTTACAGGCAAAGAACGCTCTGGCCCATGCGGTTCAATCTGCCCGCCATGACTGTGATCTGCTCAGAGAGCAGTATGAGGAGGAGCAGGAGGCCAAAGCTGAACTCCAGCGAGGAATGTCTAAGGCCAACAGTGAGGTGGCTCAGTGGAGATCCAAATATGAGACTGATGCCATCCAACGCACTGAGGAGCTTGAGGAAGCCAAGTAACTAAAACAAACTTAACTAAGTCTTTAATACCCTAAATTTACCAACAAATATTGAATAAGTTGATTTTTTTATACCACTTTCTTCAGGAAAAAGCTTGCCCAGCGTCTGCAGGATGCTGAAGAATCCATTGAAGCGGTGAACTCCAAGTGTGCCTCACTGGAAAAGACCAAACAGAGACTGCAGGGTGAAGTAGAGGACCTTATGATTGATGTGGAGAGGGCAAATTCATTGGCTGCCAACCTTGATAAGAAGCAGAGAAACTTTGACAAGGTAGGAAAAATGCAGATAAACTTTAAATCTAAACCATGAACCACAGACTTGGCTAACGAACAATAAATACCTTTTTTTCCAGGTCCTAGCAGAGTGGAAACAGAAGTATGAGGAAGGCCAGGCTGAACTAGAAGGTGCTCAGAAAGAAGCTCGTTCTCTCAGCACTGAGCTTTTCAAACTGAAGAACTCCTATGAAGAAGCTCTTGACCACCTTGAGACACTGAAGAGGGAGAACAAGAATCTGCAACGTAAATTACATTTTTATTTGTACAGCAAATATGTAAGAAATGTAACAGAACAGGTTACAATTCTGCTTTTTGAATCCATTTAGAGGAGATTTCTGACCTCACTGAGCAGCTTGGAGAGACTGGAAAGAGCATTCATGAGTTAGAGAAAGCCAAGAAGACTGTGGAGTCTGAGAAATCAGAGATCCAGACTGCACTCGAAGAAGCTGAGGTGCTATTCCTTACAACATTAGCATTATGATAATATCGCTCTGAATAAACATTGTACATGGATTGGTTCAAAACACTTAAAATGTAATGTAATTTCTAGAGAACATTCTTTTTTTATACCCCACAAATGCTGCTATCACTCATGTCTCATGTCTCAAATTTTTTCCTTTTTTCTTGTAGGGTACCTTGGAGCATGAAGAGGCCAAGATTCTTCGTGTGCAGCTGGAGCTGAACCAGGTGAAGAGTGAGATTGACAGGAAGCTTGCTGAGAAGGACGAGGAGATGGAACAGATCAAGAGGAACAGCCAAAGAGTGATCGATTCCATGCAGAGCACTCTGGACTCTGAGATCAGGAGCAGAAACGATGCCCTGAGAGTCAAAAAGAAGATGGAGGGAGATCTGAATGAAATGGAGATCCAGTTGAGTCATGCCAACCGCCAGGCTGCTGAGGCCCAGAAACAACTCAGGAATGTCCAAGGCCAACTCAAGGTACCTTTCTGTAGAATGAAGAATTACCAAACATATGAATATGATAAATGAATTAAACACAACATGGTATGCACCTCAAAAATAAGATTATTACCACAGGATGCCCAACTGCACCTTGATGAAGCTGTCAGAGGACAGGAGGACATGAAGGAGCAGGTGGCCATGGTGGAGCGCAGGAATAACCTGATGCAAGCAGAGATCGAGGAGCTGAGAGGTGCACTGGAGCAGACAGAGAGAGGCCGCAAAGTGGCAGAGCAGGAGCTGGTTGATGCCAGCGAGCGTGTGGGACTGCTCCACTCACAAGTACAGAAACAATATTAATACTAGGAGCAAATTCGAATTATATGAAACAAAATTCTAGTTGGATGAACACAAACTACCTGCTTATCTTCCACAGAACACAAGTCTTATAAACACCAAGAAGAAGCTTGAGGCTGATCTGGTCCAGGTTCAAGGTGAGGTGGATGATGCTGTCCAGGAGGCCAGAAATGCAGAGGAGAAGGCCAAAAAGGCCATCACTGATGTGTGTGTTTATATTCTCTTTCTCAATTCTGATTTAAATCGTTTGGCTTTGCTTAACTGTGTGTGATAACATGTAGAATAAAATGTTAAAATGATAAAATGTAAACTTCAGGGAAGGCATCTCAATTTAAGTTTTATATTTTAGGCTGCCATGATGGCTGAGGAGCTGAAGAAGGAGCAGGACACCAGCGCTCACCTGGAGAGGATGAAGAAGAACCTGGAGGTGACTGTCAAAGACCTGCAGCACCGTCTGGATGAGGCTGAGAGTCTGGCCATGAAGGGTGGAAAGAAACAGCTCCAGAAACTGGAGTCCAGGGTAAATTACAAGCTGAATGTAGTCTTAGATGAATTGGCTATAGTAGAGTATTTACAGTTGACAACATGACTCTCTACTGAAGGTGCGCGAGCTGGAGACTGAAGTTGAAGCTGAACAGAGACGTGGTGCAGACGCTGTGAAAGGAGTGCGCAAATATGAAAGGAGAGTGAAGGAGCTCACCTACCAGGTAAAACTGCACTAGATTTAGAAATTTACCATCTTTCATAATAATATACAGTGGGTATTGAAAATAATCACACCTTTTAAAACAGTCTTTTTAGCCTGAAATTAATACATGTTTATCGATCTGTATTTACACAGTGCAACCTAAAACATTACTTTATTGTTATTGTATAGCCTTGGCTGAAAATTGTTCTTAGGTCTTGTCTTACATACAACACATCATCACGACACACCAAGTGACACATATAACACCAACTTGTCAGATTTTAAAAAACAAAATCAGCTTTAAAAAAGTAATTTTGCTGAACCACCTTTTGCTTGAATCAGTCTTTAGCCTGTGGGGGTATGTCTCTACTAACTTCTACACATCTAGACTCTTGCTCGGGTTCAGTTAAATTTGATGGTGAGGAATTTGTTTTTTAAGTCATTACATAGATTTCAAGTCATAACATAGATTTTGAATGGGGTTCTGGGCTCTGTCTAGGCCATGCAAGGACATTCACCTTTTTCCTCCTTCAACCAGTGCATGAGCAGTTTTGCTATGTGCTTTGGGTCATAAAGTTAACTCCTCTTCCTGTTGACAATGATTTACCAGATGGCAACAGGTTTTCATCAAGAATTTGATCGCATTTCGCATCATCCATTTTTCCTTTTATCCATAAGTGCTCCCCTAATGTAAAGAAACACCCTATAACAAGATATTAGCATCTCATTGCTTCACTTTAAGAACAGTGTTATTTGTTGGTAAGCAGTTTCTGATTCAAGTTGTTTGATGTTGAGGCTTAATAATTCAAATTTTATTCTCATCTGACAATCATTTCTAAAAGTCTTGATTGAATATGGCCTTTAATTTTTCTTGCAACCCTCCCATGCAAGCCACATTTGTGGACAATTTGTTCCCCAATGCACAGAATGAACACTCTAATTCCTGCAGAGCTGCCGTTGGTAGCCTCTCTGATAACCAGTTTGAAGCAAAGTCCTGATTCAGGATATGAAATGTTGGAGATTAAAGACAGTAGGTTCCATATGTAGGCTTTGTCTTTAATAAACAAAACATGTGCAGAGTAAAGTAAATACAGGTGATTTAAAATTTGATATAACAGCTGTAATATAAAATGTAAGCAAGGGTTAAAACACAGGAAAAATCCAACAACATTAAATGCAATAAAAACAGTGATTCTCAATGGGGGGTAGCACAGTGATCCATGGGGGTCTTGAATTAAAAAAGTTTTGAGCACCACTGCAATGAAAGATAACAGGTAAACAGGAACTCTGTTGTTATAGTAGCAGGTTCAGGCATGTGTATGACACAGGGTTGTGTTGAACCAAATATCTTATACTTTTTCACAACTGATTTCACAATGCTTCTAGCCATTGATAAAGCCTTTGATTTTTTTTTTATCCATCTTCTAACTTGTCCACAACTTCATCCTAGATATCTTTTGAACAGTGCCTTGCCACCTATAATTGTTTGCTTTAATTGCACTACCAAGAACTGAAATGCTCCAAGAAAAGACTTTTTTATTCTTAGCTAATCAAAATGACCACGGCTGATCACACTTGAAAGTCAAACGGCTTCACATGAAATTCAGATGAGTCAGTATTTTTTAAGAGGGGGTTACTCTTTTTGTACTTTTTCCTTATATGTTTGTGTACTATCCTTTACGTGGATGTTACAAATGAAATCAAATGTGATCATTTTAAAATGGGTGATAATTTCCTATACCTGCTGTACATAGTTTAACTAATATTTCCACCCAAAGACTGAGGAAGACAAGAAGAATGTGACCCGACTGCAGGATCTGGTAGACAAGCTGCAGCTGAAAGTGAAGGCCTACAAGCGCCAAGCTGAAGAAGCTGTGAGTTTAATGTCAAATGTCTTGAGTGTGAAGTTTTAACATTCTCTATTAAATACATTCAGTGTCAGGAGTGCAATGCTCTGAAAGGGGTTGGATATCTTGTGTCATCCTTACAGGAGGAGCAGGCCAACACTCACCTGTCCAGGTACAGGAAGGTGCAGCACGAGATGGAGGAGGCTCAGGAGCGTGCTGACATCGCTGAGTCCCAGGTCAACAAGCTGAGAGCCAAGAGCCGCGACGCTGGGAAGGTATTGTAAAGCTGTTTTCTTAATATGTATCGCTTAATATACATACATTTTGGAAAGACAAAAAAGCATGTAACTATAAATTTTTCTTTTAATTTAATAAAGAGCAAGGATGAAGAATGAAGATGAGATGTCATACCACGCCTACAAGCAAACATATAATATGACTTGCTTGTGCTGTGCCTTAAATGTCCATTAAATATTTTCTCATGGCGCTCTCTATTTCTGTCATTGTAGCTCAACTGGTAGATCATAGCCAACAATGCCAAGATCAGAGGTTCAATTCTCTTGAAATGCATGAATTAATAATAGATGCCTTTAATACAAAGTCGGATGCAACATTTTAAATTGAGGTGTAAAAATATATAATTTCACCCTTGTAAAAACAGTAACACAGCAAAAAAATCTCAAATATCAAATTTCCTTCACATAAAATTCACAATGAAATAATATTTTTGTTTCATAACTGTATTCAAATTCACACTTTCTTACTTGTGTGGTATATGGAAAGTTAAAGCTGTTTTAAATGTTTTTAACAGTTCCAAGAAACACTGGCAGTCATTTAAAAAAAAAAATTATAGAATTTGATGCATTATAAGTTAATAAGTTTTTTAGTAATCATACACATATTACATTGTATAAGAATAGCCTGTTAACTTTTGATTCTGATTAGAATTTTGTGATAGCATTAAAAAATGACAAAAATAAGAAACTATTGCATATAGTTCTGAGACCGTATTCTATAGTTCCGAAATTTTTCATATATTTCAATATTTCAATTTCTGACTTTTACACTGCTTCCAGGTTTTGCTTCATTTCATCAACAAAAATAGTTCCAAATAAACATCTCTATTCAATCACAGCAGTGTTTAATTTATGAACGAACGTGCATTTTTAAATGAATCTAGTGAGTCAATTATTCAATTACGATTCATAAGATTCGACAGTCCCTTGTTTCATTCCTGAATGAATCAGCCGTTTAAACAAATCAATTGAATAAATGACTTAATGATCAAATTAGTGACTTGTTGCTATTTGCTGGCAGTTTTAGTAAAATATTTAACAATTTTAATCAGTTAGGCTTAATATTTCTACAAAATGTTGTAATAGCATTTAGTGGTTGTGGCACCTTCCATAGGACCAGATAGGTAACGTATCGTTTACATACATAACTCTAATTGCCTGATAGAAAGAATGAATAAAACCTAAATGAGTGGACACACACTGTCAACATGTACAAGGAGTGCCTCAGCAAGCTAGATCCACTAGCCTGTTAGACCCCAAATGTCATCATGCACAACTTGTAGTGACAGACAGAAAGGGAACATCTTGTTATGTACATAACCCTTGTTCCCTGATGTTATGTCCTAATGCCACAATCCTGAAAGAGTGGATGCAAACTGTTGCCTTAAATACTTGTATGTAGAGAGAGTGTCTCTGCATTCTCATTGGTAATTTTTTCCCTAAATGTAGAGGAGACTGGGGTTTCCAAACTGGTCACAACAGCGAGCTCAAACTGAGCAACAAGAAAATGGCTAATGACGCATCTCTGCCATATACACTTGCCCCTCTAACACTAGAACTCTCTAATTTGTTACTATTCTATTTACCCCCAACACTAGCTTCATCTACTTTTATTATTTTTTTTATTTATTATTAAAAACAACTTGGTACACGTACAGTGTTAGACTAGCTGGGTCATACTGTTGCTTTTCTGTTTGTTTTATTTGTTTTTATAATCACTTCAAAATTAAGTGTCTGCTAAATGATTGCATTCAAATGTAATGAAAAAAAGCTGAACTAATGCTGAAGCAGTCCTGTTCAGTCTTAATTTGTGTTAACTAACGTAGATTTCAAATCTTACAACATGAAAAGTGATTCCCATGAAACAAATGTAAATGATTAGATTATTATTCACCATTTAAATGAGAGAGATTTTAGCTAAATATCTTCTAATAAATAGATTATTACCAAATATTTAATCTGTCAATCTGGTTGGCTACCAGCCCTCAGTAGTACATTCATTTGCATTGTCTTTTTCCAGGTAAAACTATTCAAAACATTTCAAATGATAAACACCTAATCCAAGTGTGAGAGCTTCTAATTTTAATAAAGCCCCTCTCTGTCTCAAAGATGGACAAATAACTCCAAAAAAGAACAAAAAGAAGATATGTTTTAGCAACACTCAGTCTTCATTGTTCAACCACAGTCATGCTTGTGACGACTGGAGAATGTCTGCAAGATCAATTGCACATGCTAAAAATCAAACAATTTGAAGGAAATATTACCTGGCCAGTTTAGATGTGGTCCACTACTGAATGCCAACAACAGGAAAGCCGAACAATCAATTCTCAAACAGAACGCCTGTGTACCAGTTGCTGAAGCTGCTTAATAAAAGCACCTGCAAAATGAATAAAGAAAAATGCTAATGCAATAATTTCCTTTCTAATGACCAAACAATGGAATGATCAATAAGTAAAACACAACTGAATCAATAGCTTTCTACAATACCTTTTAAATATGAGTGTCAGAGACGGGGTAGATTAAAATGAATGACCATCTGATATCAAAGCTTTCAACCTGACACCACAATAAAGCTTGTGACCTATGCTGACAAATGGCAAAGCCCTGATGGCATAGCTGACCGACCAGCTATATTTGTGTAAAGTCCTAATATGTCCACCCTAAGGGAAAAGATGCCTTAGAATTTTACTGACCACATGTTTCCATCTTATAAGATGTCAGCGTCTTAGAATTTATTCCACAGCCGCCTCCTATCTTTTCAAAGGTACTAGAAAAGCTACTGGGACAGACTGTATTGTCTTTGAAAGGCAAAGCAAAAAAACAGGGGCGTGATCCAAGGTCAGGCACACAACAACACACCATCCTGATGTGTTTGTGCATTAATGATTTCATTACTGCCCAGTAAATATCGCACAAGACATAACTGCATTTAAATCATAATTGCATTTGAACAGATACCTGAAGCTCAAAAGACCAGCAAAGCCATTAGAAAACTGTAAATAACAAAGGGAAATTAGCCGAGAGACGAGAGAAGATAAATTAATTGGCCAAAATAAAGCTGCCATTTAGTCAAAATCAGGTGCTGCAAACTTTACTAAGTGTTAGTGATTTCCATTATCCACCTGATTAGGATGTCCAAAAGAAGGATGCTTAATGAATATTAAAAAAAACTTTGCCTGATGATTATTCATTTTCATAGATTTCGTCTATACAAGTAAATTAGCATTATTCTGCCAGATCCCGGACGATATTCGAAATTCATATGTCTTACCATATGCACTAGTACACAGAATGACAACTGCTGTGTCCAAATTTGATGCTTTGTCACATGAAAAGTTTCCTAGGCCTCTGGGAACAGTATGCCAGTGACATTTGAGAGCTTCTCCACGGCTAAACTGGGCTCTACTGTAGTGCCAAGGCACTTGAAGAAGATTGTGCTCAACATAAGGCCCAAACAATGTCTGAACTCCAGTAACTGATACCTTCACATAACAACTCTTTCTCAAGGTTATGGCGTTTGATCTCAAGTGATGCCTATAAATACATCAAGTATAATTTATAATTGAAGTATTGGTGGCTTATCTTCAAATATTAATTTAATTCATCACATTGTCAAAACACATTATCATAGTGAAATGTTCACCGTCATTAACTCAACCCATTAATTGTCCTACAAGACGTTCTTTAACACAGTATTTCCTATAAACAAAGCTAAAACTAATTAAGACTGAGTTAATTAAAACATAGCAATAACTTATTTTAGGCCTGTGTCATGACATTGATGAACACAACAATCAGGTACAAAAATCCCTGTCAAAATAGAGCTACAAGTACATGACCAAATACAGTAAGTGTGTTTTGCTGAGTGATCATTATTCTGTCTATATAAGACGCTGCTTCAGGCTCCTCTAAGGACTGACTGGAACTCAAACGTAGGTGAGTTGCTCATCATGATCATTTTCTACTATTAACCCTCATATCTCATACTTTAGATTGGTTAACCATCATACATGATTATCAGTTGTGTCAATATATCATATTGTGGGAGTATACTGTATATTGGACATGCTTTTAAAATTAATCAGATTGAATCACAAAGTGAGTACAAATTCGCTGCATGGGATTGACAATTTTTTTTTTCTTACATCTACTTTTAGACACATCAGACAAATTCTCTCTGGAAACGACAGCAGGTATATTGCTTGTGATTACATAGTGGTAACATAGGCTTTCATTTTTTAAGAAAAATTATCATTTGGTTGAACTGAGAAAATGTGCCTCTTTGATGGTTAATGATTTAAGAAAGCCACTCATGCATGTAGGGATATTAGAATAGCATTAGAACACAAAGGCTTAAAAACACTTGTGTGGAGCAGCATTGAATATAATGCGATGAACAGATTGACAAGACTTATCGATTAGCTTTCCAGACTTCGGTCACAACTAATTGAAATATTTAGTATACAGAATATTTCAATTGAATTGCAACTCGATCAAGTCTGGGAGAGAGATTCTCAGCACATTCTCCTCTTCTCATTTGTAACAGTAAACCACAATCATGGGAGATGGTGAAATGGAGTGTTTCGGCCCGGCGGCCATTTACCTCCGGAAGCCAGAAAGAGAGAGAATCGAGGCTCAGAACACCCCCTTTGATGCCAAAACGGCGTTCTTTGTGACAGAGCAAAGTGAGATGTACCTGAAGGGTACTCTAGCTAGTAGAGAGGGCGGCAAAGCTACTGTCAAAACTCTGTGTGGGAAAGTAAGTACAATGTATTGCTCTTCTGCAAAACAATTTTAGATGATGCTAATGACTGTATATCTAGATGTCACATGAATCAAACACTGTCATAGAAAAAGTCTCACACGTGTTGAAAACTTTTTAGACAATCACAGTAAAAGAAGATGAAATCTTCCCCATGAATCCTCCAAAGTTTGACAAAATCGAGGACATGGCCATGATGACCCACCTCAATGAGCCTGCTGTGCTGTACAACCTCAAAGAGCGTTACGCAGCATGGATGATCTACGTAAGTCTAAGTTAATCGTGTTTTATTTCTAGGATGAGACGGCAGCATTGTAAACCTGGACTATCTCTGTTTCAGACCTACTCTGGTTTGTTCTGCGTCACTGTCAATCCCTACAAGTGGCTGCCGGTGTATGACTCAGTTGTTGTGACTGGATACAGAGGCAAAAAGAGGATTGAAGCCCCACCTCACATCTTTTCCATCTCTGACAACGCCTATCAGTTCATGCTCACTGGTAAGATGGGAAATACATTCCTTAACACTTGCAAAACAATACAATTTGTCTAGGAAGGATGTTTATTTTGTACTAATCATGAGCCTGCCTAGATTTAGTTTGATACATTTTAAACTTAGATTTCACCTAAAATAAAACACTATAATTTTTTTCCAGACAGAGAGAATCAGTCGATCCTGATTACGTAAGTAGACTACGAAAATTTAAATGTTTTTGTATGAAAACATAAATCAGTGAATATATTGATATAGGTGAACAAGCACCTAAAAAAAACTACTGTTTTTATAGAAAACAGCACTCTTATACATGTACACATGAAAGCTGTTTTGCTGAATAACTCTTCTGCTGGAGAGTTTGGCTTCTTTGGACATGAAAATGCATAAAAGTTTTTTCTTGTACTGGAAAAAAAATGGTTAATTAAAAGAAATGGCAGAAATGTATAACGACTGAGCCATTTACTAAAAGGGCTGTATGTCACACCAATACAATTCATGTAGATGTGAATACCTTTAAGGATCTTTCTGCTGTGCATGTAAATGTAATGCCTGCTGAATATGGTTTTTGAAGAAGCACTTATATAAAAGCTACATTTATCAAACAAGGGTTTTTATTTTTCCTTCTTTAACACATCAACTCAGTGGAGAATCTGGTGCAGGAAAAACTGTCAATACCAAACGTGTCATCCAGTACTTTGCAACAATTGCTGTGTCTGGAGGAAAGAAGGCAGAACCTGTCCCTGGCAAAATGCAGGTAACTACATTAAACAATCATATATCATTCAAAGTACAGTGACAAAATTATTCTACATAATGAAGATAATTAAATATTCACCAGGGGTCGCTAGAGGATCAAATCATTGCAGCCAACCCTCTGCTGGAGGCTTATGGTAATGCCAAGACTGTGAGGAACGACAACTCCTCTCGTTTTGTAAGTTGCTTAGGTCAGATAAAATACATTTCACAAATTCAAGCAAATCCTAGAAAATTCTAAGCTGTTCTGAAAATGTTCATCTTTGTAGGGTAAATTCATCAGGATTCACTTTGCGACCACTGGAAAACTGGCATCAGCTGATATAGAAACTTGTGAGTAAACCGTGTTATTCCAGATATTTCAACAAGTAGGCAAAAAAGCTGATTAATTACAAGTGCCTTTTCTGACATTTTCTGACAGATCTGCTGGAAAAGTCTAGAGTGACATTCCAGCTGTCTGCTGAGAGGAGTTACCACATCTTCTACCAGCTCATGACTGGACACAAGCCAGAGCTGCTCGGTGAGAAATCTACAGGATTATGTTTAGGTATTTCTTTGTTTGAGAACACTGTTATCATGCAGCACATCAACTCTTTACAGAGGCCCTGCTCATCACCACCAACCCTTATGACTATCCAATGATCAGCCAGGGTGAGATCACTGTGAAGAGCATCAATGATGTGGAGGAGTTCATTGCCACAGATGTATGTGGACAACTCAGTTTTGATTAGTAGTATTTTCAGATTACAAACAATGTATACAAAAAGAACAATATTATGAAATGATGCAAACATGACATGCAATGTACATGCATATTAATGCATTATGTGTTTTATTTAAAAACAGACTGCCATTGATATTCTGGGCTTCACTGCTGATGAGAAAATCAGCATCTACAAGCTTACAGGGGCCGTGATGCATCATGGGAACATGAAGTTCAAACAGAAGCAGAGAGAGGAGCAGGCTGAACCTGATGGCACTGAGGGTAGGGTTTATTATTAACATAAATCAGCATTCAATCATTGACTTCATTAGTGAAAATCCATAAAACTGTTCCTCCTCAGTGGCTGATAAAATCGCCTACCTCATGGGCCTCAACTCTGCTGACATGCTGAAAGCTCTGTGCTACCCCAGAGTGAAAGTCGGGAATGAGATGGTGACCAAAGGCCAGACAGTACCACAGGTGATCACTTACCTTCTCAATAGATGAATGAACCCAGAAATATTCCATAAGCATTCAGAAGAGACATTTATACTTCAGAAAAAACAGTCTAATATAATGTATAATGAATTTCTCAGGTGAACAATGCAGTTTCAGCTCTCTGCAAGTCTGTCTATGAGAAAATGTTCTTGTGGATGGTCGTCCGTATCAATGAGATGTTGGACACCAAGCAACCAAGACAGTTCTTCATTGGTGTGCTGGACATCGCTGGATTTGAGATCTTTGATGTGAGCATCAGTCGTTTATGTAAGAATCTACACATAAAAGGTGACAGTTAGCTTTAAGAACTGGCTCTGTTTAATCATCAGTTCAACAGCTTGGAGCAGCTTTGCATCAACTTCACAAATGAGAAGCTGCAACAGTTCTTCAACCACCACATGTTTGTTCTGGAGCAAGAGGAGTACAAGAAAGAAGGCATTGAATGGGAGTTCATTGACTTTGGTATGGACTTGGCTGCCTGCATTGAGCTCATTGAGAAGGTAAGAAGATATTCAGTAAATTAATATTCACATTGTGACTGTACTTGAGTGTGAACATTTCTTCAACAGCCAATGGGCATCTTCTCCATCCTTGAAGAGGAGTGCATGTTCCCCAAGGCAACAGACACAAGCTTCAAAAACAAGCTGCATGATCAGCATCTGGGCAAAAGTGCAGCTTTCCAGAAGCCCAAGCCTGCCAAAGGTAAAGCGGAGGCTCACTTCTCTCTGGTGCACTACGCCGGGACTGTGGACTACAACATTGTTGGCTGGTTGGACAAGAACAAGGATCCACTGAATGACTCTGTTGTTCAACTCTACCAGAAGTCATCACTCAAACTGCTATCCTTCCTGTATGCTGCTCATGCTGGTGCTGAAGGTATATACATTTCTACACCAACGTAATTCATCAATTATGTGTGTAGAAATAATTACATCATGATTTATTAAAAACAAACAAAAATTCAACATTAACACCTTTCAACAATATAAAACAGCTGAGGGTGGTGGAAAGAAAGGAGGCAAGAAGAAGGGTGGTTCCTTCCAGACTGTGTCTGCACTTTTTAGGTAAACAGATTCTTTCAATGAGGGATGTGATGTTATTCTCAAGTTTATATTAAACATTTGTACATTGAAAATAAACCTCCATTAAATATTTCGACAGGAGAACTTGGGTAAGCTGATGACTAACCTGAGGAGTACTCACCCTCACTTTGTGCGCTGCTTGATTCCTAATGAGTCCAAGACTCCAGGTAAACTTACTAAAGACTCATATGTCACAATTTTGAAAATATTTCAGAAACTTTAAGAATATTTGCATTGCAGGTCTGATGGAGAACTTCCTGGTCATCCACCAGCTCAGGTGTAATGGTGTGCTGGAGGGTATCAGAATCTGTAGGAAGGGTTTCCCCAGCAGAATCCTCTACGGTGACTTCAAGCAGAGGTAAAGACACAAAGCCCTAATTGCAGATGATACACCATCTTATGAATATGTTTTTGCAGCTTCAAAAAAACATGGCACTCCTGTGAATGTCTTTTAAGTAAAAGTTTGGGTTCATCAAAACATCTCCTGAATGTACAGGTACAAAGTATTAAATGCTAGTGTCATCCCCGAGGGACAGTTCATTGACAACAAAAAGGCTTCAGAGAAACTCTTGGGCTCTATTGATGTTGATCACACCCAATACAAGTTTGGACACACCAAGGTGAGCTACATTAAACTCATCTCTACATGGAATGACTTGCACAAATTTGAACAACATAGCAATTAATATTACATACATTCTTACAGGTGTTCTTCAAAGCTGGTCTGTTGGGTACTCTTGAGGAAATGAGAGATGAGAAACTAGCAGAACTGGTTACCATGACTCAGGCTGTTTGTCGTGGCTTTCTCATGAGGAGGGAGTTTGTGAAAATGATGGAGAGAAGGTGTGTGAAATTTATATTATTTGATTTACAAGTAGGTAATTAAAGTTAAAAATCTTTGCTAAACAAAAACCAGAAACTCTATTCCACAGAGAGTCAATTTTTGCCATCCAATACAACATACGCTCATTCATGAATGTCAAACATTGGCCATGGATGAAGCTCTACTTTAAGATCAAGCCTCTTCTGAAGAGTGCAGAGACTGAGAAAGAAATGGCAGCCATGAAGGAGACCTTTGAGAAAACGAAGGAGGATCTGGCAAAGGCATTAGCTAAGAAAAAGGAGCTTGAAGAGAAAATGGTGTCACTTCTTCAGGAGAAAAATGACCTTCAGCTGCAAGTAGCTTCAGTGAGTATAGGATTTGTTTTAATAAGATTTGTCTAAATACATTATATAGTTATGAACACAAGTCTTTAACTATATCCATGTCGCACAACAGGAAAGTGAAAACCTCTCTGATGCTGAGGAGAGATGTGAAGGTCTTATTAAAAGCAAGATCCAGCTTGAGGCCAAACTCAAAGAGACAAATGAAAGACTAGAGGATGAAGAGGAAATCAATGCTGAACTGACCGCCAAGAAGAGGAAACTGGAGGATGAATGCTCTGAACTGAAGAAAGACATTGATGACCTGGAGCTCACCTTGGCCAAAGTGGAGAAAGAGAAACATGCAACAGAAAATAAGGTCAATATTTTTTTTTACATCTTTTGCACATTGCTAAGATAAGGCTCTTAAGAATAAAACAAATGAACACTTATTCCATTTAGGTGAAAAACCTGACTGAGGAAATGGCCTCTCAGGATGAAAGTATTGCCAAACTGACCAAAGAAAAGAAAGCCCTCCAAGAGGCACATCAGCAGACTCTTGATGACCTTCAGGCAGAGGAAGACAAAGTCAACACTCTGACTAAAGCCAAGACAAAGCTTGAGCAGCAAGTGGACGATGTAAGATGTTCGGCAGATGTTAGAGTCAGTGAATCAATAAGAAATTATTTGTTTTTCTACACCAGATATTCATGCTCTAGTTTCTGTAAAAACAGCTTGAGGGCTCATTGGAGCAAGAAAAGAAGCTCCGTATGGACCTTGAGAGAGCCAAGAGGAAGCTTGAGGGTGATCTGAAACTGGCCCAGGAGTCCATAATGGACCTAGAAAATGACAAACAGCAATCAGATGAAAAGATCAAAAAGTGAGCATACACAAGTCACAATTACACATTTGACAAAGTAAATATTTGCACCTTTTACAAAAAAATACTTTAAAAACAGGAAGGACTTTGAGATAAGTCAGCTTCTCAGCAAGATTGAGGATGAACAGTCTTTGGGAGCACAGCTTCAGAAGAAGATCAAAGAACTTCAGGTAATACTAACCCTAATCTTGTCTATGTGAAGCTGTGAATTTGACAGACAGCTTGGCAATTGCAACAAAACAAAAATCGCGAAGGTTTATTTCTTGCTTCATTTAGGCCCGTATAGAGGAACTAGAGGAGGAAATTGAAGCAGAGCGAGCTGCTCGTGCTAAAGTGGAGAAGCAGAGAGCTGATCTCTCCAGGGAACTTGAAGAGATCAGCGAGAGGCTCGAGGAAGCTGGTGGTGCCACTGCTGCCCAGATTGAGATGAACAAGAAGCGTGAAGCTGAATTCCAGAAGTTGCGTCGTGATCTGGAAGAGTCCACCTTGCAGCATGAGGCTACAGCTGCAGCTCTCAGAAAGAAGCAGGCAGACAGTGTGGCTGAACTTGGAGAACAAATCGACAACCTCCAGCGGGTCAAGCAGAAGCTGGAGAAGGAGAAGAGTGAATACAAGATGGAGATTGATGACTTGACAAGCAACATGGAGGCTGTGGCTAAGGCAAAGGTATAATCTTGAAAAGAAAATTAAGATTTAGAAAAGTTCAGAAAAAAGTTATTTTTTGTTTCATAAAACTACCTAAACATTAGCACTATTAATTTTAGTCTAATTAAATATAGTATACAGAAAAATTATTTTAATTTATATAGGCAAACCTTGAAAAGATGTGCCGTACATTAGAAGACCAAGCAAGTGAGCTAAAAACAAAGAATGATGAGCTTGTACGACAACTTAATGACATAAATGCCCAGAGAGCACGGCTTCAAACTGAAAATGGTATGTAAATACTGAATGTATAATAAACAACAAAAGTTATTAAAATCCCAGTACTGACCTCATGTAACTCTTTCATATATTATGCATTGTCTTATAATAGGTGAATTTGGCCGTCAGCTGGAGGAGAAAGAAGCTCTTGTTTCTCAACTGACAAGAGGCAAACAGGCTTACACTCAGCAGATCGAGGAACTCAAGAGACATATTGAGGAAGAAGTTAAGGTGTGTACCTACCAAAAGAAAAAACCTTTGATAAGCACAGTGTACAATTAGAACAAAAATATCAGAAACATATTTTTTCTAATGTTAAGGCCAAGAACGCTCTGGCCCATGCAGTTCAGTCTGCCCGCCATGACTGTGATCTGCTCAGAGAGCAGTATGAGGAGGAGCAGGAGGCCAAAGCTGAACTCCAGCGAGGAATGTCTAAGGCCAACAGTGAGGTGGCTCAGTGGAGATCCAAATATGAGACTGATGCCATCCAACGCACTGAGGAGCTTGAGGAAGCCAAGTAACTAAAACAAACTTAACTAAGTCTTTAATACCCTAAATTTACCAACAAATATTGAAACAAGTTCATTATTTCATACCACTTTCTTCAGGAAAAAGCTTGCCCAGCGTCTGCAGGATGCTGAAGAATCCATTGAAGCAGTGAACTCCAAGTGTGCCTCACTGGAAAAGACCAAACAGAGACTGCAGGGTGAAGTAGAGGACCTCATGATTGATGTGGAGAGGGCAAATGCATTGGCTGCCAACCTTGATAAGAAGCAGAGAAACTTTGACAAGGTAAGAGATATGCAGATCACTTATAAGTTTAAATCTTGAACCATGGACTTGGCTAACAAATGACCTATATTTTTCTATTTTTATTTTTTATCATTTCTTTTATTGCCAGGTCCTAGCGGAGTGGAAACAGAAGTATGAAGAAGGCCAGGCTGAACTAGAAGGTGCTCAAAAAGAAGCTCGTTCTCTCAGCACTGAGCTTTTCAAAATGAAAAACTCCTATGAAGAAGCTCTTGACCACCTTGAGACACTGAAGAGGGAGAACAAGAATCTGCAACGTAAATTACTAATTTATTTGTACAGCAAAGATGTAAGAAAACAAAATGTAAAAGAACAGGTTAAATTCTGCTTTTTGAACCCCTTTAGAGGAGATTTCTGACCTCACTGAGCAGCTTGGAGAGACTGGAAAGAGCATTCATGAGTTAGAGAAAGCCAAGAAGACAGTGGAGTCTGAGAAAGCAGAAATCCAGACAGCACTCGAAGAAGCTGAAGTACTGTTATTTAAAACTGTCATATCAATGAATTGCTCCTAACAGAGCATTAAACAGTCAGTTGACTTTTACTATAACTATCGATCAGGGCACCTTGGAGCATGAAGAGTCCAAGATTCTTCGTGTGCAGCTGGAGCTGAACCAGGTGAAGAGTGAGATTGACAGGAAGCTTGCTGAGAAGGACGAGGAGATGGAACAGATCAAGAGGAACAGCCAAAGAGTGATTGATTCCATGCAGAGCACTCTGGACTCTGAGATCAGGAGCAGAAACGATGCCCTGAGAGTCAAAAAGAAGATGGAGGGAGATCTGAATGAAATGGAGATCCAGTTGAGTCATGCCAACCGCCAGGCTGCTGAGGCTCAGAAACAACTCAGGAACATCCAAGGCCAACTCAAGGTACCTTTCTGTGGAATGAAGAAATTCAACACAAAGTTATTGTTTGATAATATGAACAAGATACATTAAAATAAGCATGATTTGCAACTAACAAAAGAAATAACATTACAACAGGATGCCCAACTCCACCTTGATGAAGCTCTCAGAGGACAGGAGGACATGAAGGAGCAGGTGGCCATGGTGGAGCGCAGGAATAACCTGATGCAAGCAGAGATCGAGGAGCTGAGAGCTGCACTGGAGCAGACAGAGAGAGGCCGTAAAGTGGCAGAGCAGGAGCTGGTTGATGCCAGCGAGCGTGTGGGACTGCTCCACTCACAAGTACAGAAACAATATTAATACTAGGAGCAAATTTTAATTAAATGAAACAAAGTTCTAGTTGGATGTACACAAACTACCTGCTTACCTTCCACAGAACACAAGTCTTATAAACACCAAGAAGAAGCTTGAGGCTGATCTGGTCCAGGTTCAAGGTGAGGTGGATGATGCTGTCCAAGAGTCCAGAAATGCAGAAGAGAAGGCCAAGAAGGCCATCACTGATGTGGGTGTTTATATTCACCTTACTCCATTCTAATTTCAACTTTGCTTAGCTGTGTGTGATAAAAGAAAAAAAATCTTTGAAGATGTTCCTGTGAATGTTTTCTACTCAATTTTAATTGGCTTACATTTTAGGCTGCCATGATGGCTGAGGAGCTGAAGAAGGAGCAGGACACCAGCGCTCACCTGGAGAGGATGAAGAAGAACCTGGAGGTGACTGTCAAAGACCTGCAGCATCGTCTGGATGAGGCTGAGAGTCTGGCCATGAAGGGTGGAAAGAAACAACTCCAGAAACTGGAGTCCAGGGTAAATTACAAGCTGAATGTGGTCTTAGATGAACTGGTTTTGGCCGTGATTTGACAGATGACAACAATAACTCTGTACTGAAGGTGCGTGAGCTGGAGGCTGAGGTTGAATCTGAACAGAGACGTGGCGCAGACGCTGTGAAAGGAGTGCGCAAATATGAAAGGAGAGTGAAGGAGCTCACCTACCAGGTAAAACTGCACTATATTTCGAAATTTACCACCTTTCCTTAAAAAAAAAAAAAAAAAAAAAAAGGTTTTAATAAGACCATGAACACTATTTACACCCAAAGACTGAGGAAGACAAGAAGAATGTGACCCGACTGCAGGATCTGGTAGACAAGCTGCAGCTGAAAGTGAAGGCCTACAAGCGCCAAGCTGAAGAAGCTGTGAGTTTAATGTCAAATGTCTTGAGTGTGAAGTTTTAACATTTTCTATTAAATACATTCAGTGTCAGGAGTGCAATGCTCTGAAAGGGGTTGGATATCTTGTGTCATCCTTACAGGAGGAGCAGGCCAACACTCACCTGTCCAGGTACAGGAAGGTGCAGCACGAGATGGAGGAGGCTCAGGAGCGTGCTGACATCGCTGAGTCCCAGGTCAACAAGCTGAGAGCCAAGAGCCGCGACGCTGGGAAGGTATTGTAAAGCTGTTTGTAAAGGGGTGGTGGGGTGTATATTTTATATATATATACTGTATATAATGTGTGTGCTCATTTTGGACTGAAAAATAACATACATTTTCTTTTGTTACTGAAGGGTAAGGATGAAGAATGAAGAAGATACGTCAAGAACACATCTACAAGCAAGCATATATTATGAATTACTTGTGCTGTGTCCTAAATGTCCATTAAATATATTTTCAAGGCACACTCTGTTTGTCATTATAGCTGAAATGGCAGACCATGAAACTAACAATCCTAAGATCACAGGTTTTCAGGCTATGCTTTAATTTAAAAAAAATAATAAATACCTTAAATTGTTGTAAATTAAAATGTAAACATACTTTTTCATACACCATTAGCTCAATTACAAAACATCCCTTTTCTGTCACTAACTTAAGCATTGTGTCACAGGAGAGTGACACACACACACCATAACCAAATGTACTGCGTTACATGCAGTGCAGATGTTGTGAAGCTACTGCTTGTCAGGAAACAAATTTGCAATATAACAAACAACTTGCAACATAACCTCCCAATACCCAAAGTAGTCATATTTTACCACTCATCGCAAAGAGCTTAAAAACTCAGAGATTATAAAACTGAAAGTGACATGTAGCAAAGTATGGTGTTCCACACTCAGAATTTGTGCCCTTGCTCAAGGTTCTCGCCCCATTGTTGGGTAAGTTACTAATTGTAGGCTGCTGCCCTTTAAGAACGTCGTTTCAGTGGACTCAGGGGAACGTTGTGAGGAGGGGAAAGAAAAAAAAAAAAAAGACCATGTTGTTTGGTTCTAGCGTGTTGGACTTTTGACGATTTACAAGTGTTTGATTACCTACTTAACCTACTTATTCCCAGCGTGGTGAGAATGTTTTCGTTGTTAAGAAATACGATGTTTAATATAATGTTACGTAGATCGCTATTTTTGGCGATTATAGCGATTGCCGCCATAGTGCGTAAATGTTAATATATTATGTTTATTTTTCCTTTGTGTAAACGTATGCTGTTTATGTGATTATATTACTAAGTATAAATGTGTTTTTGTGTTTACAGTTTGACCGCACGACGTATACGCACACGTGTGCATGTATGCATATGACAATACTAAAAACAACAATCGCAAAAGAATGTGTACAGTGTGAGTTCTGCACTAGTGGAATAAAATCAAAACCAAGTTCCAACTTAATGTTATCATTTCGTGGGTAACATTAAAGTCAAACACGAGGAAGAAATAAAAGTAATAACAACATGGATCAAGAGACAGAAGAAAGTTCTATCCCAGATCAGCAACAAAGGGGTCTCAAACGCCAACGTGGTGGTGCAAAGGCTGCTGTGACACGCTTAATGACACAGATTACTACCGCTTATGAGCTGTAATCAGCCAAAAGATGTAGAAATGAAGCTTGCTGCCTTGGATGAGGCTGTTATGCGGTTTCATGAGGTCCATGACATGTACCACAAAACGTTAGAAGATGAGGATGACCTTGATGCTTCTAAGGGCTATTTAACATCAGTTCTGCGTGAAGTGCAAGATTTACAGCACACAGTCTTAAGCTGGCTTGAAGATTTTAAGTCATCAATGGAATCTTCTGATGCACCAAACTTCCAAGAGGGACATCCAATGCTTGAGGAAGCTGCTAAATTGCAAATGCCTACTATAGAACAAGTATCTACCCAGTTTCAAGAGCTACAGAATCTAAGACAGAAAGAGAATAAAGAGTTTTCTGTGCTTCTAGCTCAACAGGAAGAACGTCTGCGTACAGAGTTTAAACTACAACTTCAGCAAGCGGAATTTGAAATGGATGGACTAAAAGGCTTACTGAAGCTCAAAGACACTGAGATGGAGGAAAATCGACGAAAGGCTGAGTTAACGACAATAAATAGAGGCTTTTCAACTCCTGTCTCAGGTAATCCATCCTTAAATTTTCGTTCATCACTCTCAGCAGGAAACGACAATTCTTTATGTCAACTACTAGAACTGACAAGGCAACAATATCAGTCACACATTGATTCCATGCATCTGCCACCTGTTGACATCATCAAGTTTGATGGAGAACCCTTAAAGTACTGGCAGTTCATCAGATTATTCTCCTCAGTGATTGAGAAAGAGACCGTGCCAGATCAAGAAAAGCTCACTCGCCTGCATCAGTACACTGTCGGCCAAGCCAGAGAAGCTATCTCACATTGCTTGTACAACCCTGACTCTAGCCTGGGCTATGCAGAAGCCATGACTATTCTGAAAAGGCGTTTTGGCCATCCATACGCAACATCGCAAGCATGGGTCGACAAGGTGCTCAATCACAAAGACATTAAAGACAACAAGCAGTTGCAAAGCTTTGCGGACATTCTGTGTAGCTGTCGTGACACTCTTAAAGCAATGAATTGTGAGGATGAGCTAAATGGTGGACGACTCTGCTACAAATTGTGGAAAAGCTGCCTGAAGACATAAAGAAAAGATGGCTCACAATAAATTATGAGATTATCAAATCGGGACGTTTACCAAAGTTAAACGATATAGTCTGTCTTGTTGAATCAGAAGCTGCTAAGAGAGCTGATCCTATCTTTGGGAATCTCCTTATGCCTGCAATTGAAATTCTCCGTGAGTTTCAAATCAAATATCAAGTCAAGCTTCAATAAGAAAAGACAAACATTCGCAAGAATAATGTCAGTTACGACGGATGAATCCATCACATCGCCCACAACAAAGACTATTTCACGATTTAAATGTCCAAAGTGTACTGAAGTACACTTTCTGAATCAGTGTCAAGCCTTTAGAGCTTTATCTGTTCAAGAGCGTTTGGCCTTTGTTCAACGTAAAGCAACTTTGCCAAAACTGCTTTATGAAGGGTCACCGCGCGCTGCAGTCTGTTCTCGCAGCTGGGCATGCAAGGTGCCTGGATGTGGGAAAAGGCACAACAGCTGGCTACATTCTGCCATTGTAGCTTCTAACAATGACAAAGACCAATCTACTAACCAAGCCACCGAAGATGAGCCAGTTGTTGACCCGCCACAAGCCATTCAAACGCATGCCACCAGAAAATGCATTGACGTCAGTCAAAAGAAGATTGCACTTCCTATCCTGCCTGTTGTGGTTTCAGACAGACACAAGCAATTCTCTATGAATGTCTTTGCTTTGCTTGATAGTGGCTCCAATGGGACCTTTGCATCTAAGAAGCTTGTTCATGCTCTTAAATTGGAATCACGCAAAATGAACGTTAAACTGAACACTATGGAGACCAAAAACCTCAACGTAGTTACCTTAGCAGTTGATCTACAAGTTGAAGATGCTCAACAAAGAAACTCTTTCCTAATGAAAGGAGTGCTCTGTCGGGACAACCTGAACATAAGTCTGGACAGCCTAGTCACACAGCAGGAAGTGTTTCAGTGGTCACATCTCATGGAAATTGCGGATGAAATCAGTTTACCCGATGCTGATCTAGCTAATGAGGTTCACTTGCTAATAGGTCTAGACCAACCAGACATACTTAAACCCCGTGACACATGCTGTGGTGAGTCTGGCGAACCATACGCAATTCTGACTGGCCTGGGATGGACACTCCATGGACCAGTAGCAGATGGCTCTCACGCCTGTTTCTGCCAACTTCATTCGAGCTGACCATTCTCTACAACAAGCTGTTGAAAGATTTTGGAAGTTGGATGACCCAGTGCATGTGAACAATGACTCGCTGTCAGTAGTTGACGAACAAGTTGTGGCCCTATGGAACAAACAAGCAGTCAAAGAGGAAGGTCATTACACACTTCCAATCCCATTCAAAGAACGTCCACCACAACTACCCAATAACTACACAATGGCCAAGCATCGATTAGATCTTCTAGGAAAGAGGCTAAAGAAGGACCCAACTTTGCTTCACATGTATACAGAGGGTATTAGAGACTCTTTGCAGAAAGAATACGCAGAAGAAGTCAGAGACATTATAAGAGAAGATGGCTGCGTGTGGTACCTGCCCGATCATCCAGTTCTGCATCCACGCAAGCCAGAGAAGGTTCGTATTGTCTTTGATTGTGCAGCACGGTACCAAGGTACTTCATTAAATGACCACATCCATCAAGGCCCAGACCTTGCCAATAAGCTGCTAGGAGTCCTTCTCAAGTTTAGACAGGAACCCATTGCTTTAAATGCAGATATCGAGAGCATGTTCTATCAAGTCCGGGTGCCGTCTGATGAAAGGGATGTTCTTCGTTTCCTATGGTGGGATGATAACGACCCGAACAAACCACCTAAGCATTATCGTATGAAGGCTCACCTGTTTGGAGGTGTCTGGAGTCCTAGTGCTGCCAATTTTGCCTTACAACGAGTGGCTGAAGACAATCATGAAACTTCTCTGATGACGCAGTGGAAACAGTGAAGCGAAATTTCTACGTTGACGATTGTCTTAAGTCAGTACCAACAGAGGAGGCTGCCATTAAACTCGCTTCTGAACTCAGGGAACTGCTCACCTGTGGAGGGTTTAGATTAACCAAGTGGTTAAGCAATTCTAAGGAAGTGATGAAATCAATACCAACTGATGACTGGGCAAAATCGTTACATGAGGTTAACCTTGACCAAGAGGATTTGCCACTCGAACGAACACTGGGCGTCCTTTGGGATGTAGAAAGAGATTGTTTCACATTCGATGTCAAGACAGTAGACAAGCCAGTAACAAAGAGGGGAGTATTGAGCACTACCAGTTCCATTTATGATCCTTTAGGATTTGCAAGCCCTTTCGTGCTCAAAGCTAAAGCAATCTTTCAAGAATTGTGCCGTGATGAAAGTCGACTGGGACGAAGAGTTACCAGTGGACATAGCAGCACAATGGCGCCCGATGGTTGAATGACTTGCCTCTGTTGGCAGGACTGACAATTCCAAGATGTCTTAAACCAACATCTATTAGTTGTTTGTTACCGACTCAGCTCCATCACTTTTCCGATGCTTCAGAACTGGCTTACGGTGCTGTTTCATACATCAAGATTGGTGACACCTGCAGGCTGGTAATGTCAAAGGCCAGACTTGCTCCAATCAAGCCAGTTAGCATACCACGACTGGAACTGCTAGCAGCTGTTGTTGCTACAGAGCTGGATCAGCATATCAAGCGACACTTAGAGATTCCAATTGAAAGGACTTTCTTTTGGACAGACAGTACTATCGTGACTCCAGTACATCAACAACAAGCATTGTCGTTTCCAGACATTTGTCGCCAACCGTATATCAAAAATACATGAACGATCAGATTCATGCCAGTGGAGACACATTGATTCTGCATCTAACCCTGCGGATGACGTCTCTCGAGGGATGACTATGAGGAGATTCTAGAAAGTGAACGATGGGTAACTGGTCCACACTTTCTTAGACTTGAGGAGGAACAATGGCCTGCTCAGCCTATTATAAATGACTTGCCAGACGGAGCAGAGATCAAACAAGGCAAAGAAATTTATGCAGCTAGCATAAAACAAAACCACTTGACGAAAAATGCAGTGGATAGATTACTGGAACGATACTCCAGTTGGCATCGTTTGAAAAGAGCTACTGCTATCTTGTTGCGCGTCTAAAGGCTTTGTTGCGCAAGAAAGCAAGTGTGCATCTTTCTGACCCCATCACTGTTGGTGAGCTCCAGCAAGCAGAGCTAGCCATTCTCAAATACGTACAAGCCGCAACTTTCGGATCTGCTCAAGCAAAAACCAGTTCTCTTCTCAAGCTCAAACCTTTCGAGGATGAGAATAACCATCTTCTTCGTGTCGGAGGTAGACTAACAAATGCCCCAATTCCCTACGAGGCTAAACACCCGGTGATCCTACCTAATAATCATCATGTCACCCAGCTGATTATTCGTCACTACCATCTTCGTTTGGGTCATGCAGGTCCAGAACGAGTTCTTACAGAAATTCGTCAGCGTTTCTGGGTTCTAAAGGGACGTGCTGTCATTAACCAGACTCTCAAGTCATGTCTACAGTGTCGCAAATTAAGAGCTAAGCCACAAGCTCAGCAAATGGCTGACTTACCTGACTCTAGAGTGACACCGTGTGAGCCTCCATTTACTCGAGTGGGCATAGACTATTTCGGACCATTCTTGGTTAAAAGGGCACGAGTGATCAAAAGAGGTACGGATGTGTGTTTACATGTCTCACTACGAGAGCTATTCATCTCGAGGTCACACACACCCTTGACACGGATTCTTTTATCAACGCTTTACAGCGATTCATCTCCAGGAGAGGCCCACCTTCTGAGATACGATCAGATAATGGGACTAATTTTGTGGGTGGGTTGCGAGAGTTGCGAAAGGCCATTAATGAATGGAATCAACAAAAGATTTCTGATTATCTGCTGCAGGACAATGTAAAATGGATCTTCAATCCACCTGCCGCTCACATATGGGTGGTGTATGGGAGCGACAAATTCGCACCATCTGCTCCATTCTAAATACTGTTCTTTCACAGCAGACACCAGATGATGAGGGATTGATTTACGCGCTGTTTTGTTGCGTAGAGTCTATTGTCAACGGTAGACCAATTACTAAACTCTCTGACGACCTGTCAGATCCTCTACCACTCACTCCAAATCATCTGTTGTTACTTCGTTCTGGTCCGACTCTACCCCCAGGAGCCTTCGTAAAACAAGATGTTTACCGCGCCGATGGCGCCAGGTCCAGTATTTGGCAGATATCTTCTGGTCAAGATGGCTTAAAGAATACTTGCCTGCACTGCAGCAGCGCCAGAAATGGCTACAACCAAAGCGGAATCTTCAAGTAGGAGATCTTGTGCTAATTCTGCATGAAAATACACCACGCAATCACTGGCCACTAGGTCTGATTACTCAGGTTTATCCAGGTGCAGATGGACTTGTGCGTTCTGTGGAAGTGAAAACACAGACAGGAGTCTACAGCCGTCCAGCGGATAAAATATGCCTCCTGGAAGCCAGTTTAATTAGTTGAGTTAACTTATTGAAGCATCACCCTTCCTTTCTTTGAATGACCCTTTTTGGGTCATTGGGGCCGGGATGTAGGCTGCTGCCCCTTTAAGAACGTCGTTTCAGTGGACTCAGGGGAACGTTGTGAGGGAGGGGAAAGAAAAAAAAAAAAAAAAGACCATGTTGTTTGGTTCTAGCGTGTTGGACTTTTGACGATTTACAAGTGTTTGATTACCTACTTAACCTACTTATTCCCAGCGTGGTGAGAATGTTTTCGTTGTTAAGAAATACGATGTTTAATATAATGTTACGTAGATCGCTATTTTTGGCGATTATAGCGATTGCCGCCATAGTGCGTAAATGTTAATATATTATGTTTATTTTTCTTTGTGTAAACGTATGCTGTTTATGTGATTATATTACTAAGTATAAATGTGTTTTTGTGTTTACAGTTTGACCGCATACGTATACACGCACGTGTGCATGTATGCATATGACAATACTAAAAACAACAATCGTAAAAGAATGTGTACAGTGTGAGTTCTGCACTAGTGGAATAAAATCAAAACCAAGTTCCAACTTAATGTTATCATTTCGTGGGTAACACTAATTACATCTTTAACAGTGTAGTTAGATTACTGCACAATTACTCTCCCCAAAAAGGATTAAATAATTACTAATTACTTTCTAAATCTTCAATCAATCTCAACAAATTAATGACATAAGGATAGACAAGAAACATTTCTTTTAATTATTTTAAATAAATAATAGATCACTACATAAATCACAGAACAAACTAAACTTTCATCTGCAACAACCTAATTTCTTCAAACAATCTGCAGATCTTCTTTGTGACTGAATCCTGGAACCCCGGCCTGCTCTTGCTGTAGCAGGGGGCACGCTTTCTCAAGGACCACACAAACAATTTTGTATTGCTTGCCAACTTAACACACAACTTAGACAGCTGCTTCTGCTCATTTTTTGTAACTTCACACAAGCCCAGCTGTCTAGGGATGGTCCTTGTGAGAGCTTCGCCTCCTTCATCAAGTATGTGCTGGTGTCCTGCAAATACCCACTTACTGTGGGTATTTGAACAATGATACCATCACCACTCTGGACCCAAAGCCCAGCCCACCATCTCCCCACTACAAGAAGCCCAAGCCAGATCCCACCCCTGACCAATGCCCAACACGACCGACGAGCCATCACCAGAGTTCAACAGAGCAGAGGATTGCCTTGGAGCTAGAGCCTCTGATGTCAGACCAGGTGTGAGAGCTGGCAACAGAGTTTGCCACTGTAGAGAAAGCGATGTACAGTGAGAGCGTGAGAGCTCCGCCCACTGCACCATGGCTGAGGGTAAGCTGACTGTGCATCTGGGGCTGCAAGACGAAGAAAAGGATTTATTTCACTGGGGTTTTGACTCTCTTCCATCTCCGCTGGCCCTATTCAGCCATTCTTCATCTCTGCTGGTACCATCCAGCCCAGAAGAGCTCCCGGTACCCAAGTACCCACTTGTTAACAGTGCCCTTCAGTGCCCACTCCTCAAGAGTGCCCTCCTGAGTTAAGCCCAGAGGAGACTCCCAAATGCTCGCCCCTCCCACCAGTTCCTGTCTCCTCCACCATGGGCTACTCTCAGTCCTGCTGCTTTGCCCTCAGCCTACCAACTGTGTGCTGGATTTTCCACAGGTGTGCTGGTCTCCATCTGCATCGTGGCTGGAGGATCCCTCATCTCTGCCTCCAGCAGTCCCAGACTCCACATTGACCCTACGACCCATAGGCTCCAAAATGGCTTCTAGCTCCCTCTTCTCTTCTGTGGCCCGTCAGTCCACCATTTACGCCAGGCTCCCTCGTCCCTCTGGCTACACCTTGGTCTGTTGTCTACCATCCGCCACCTCTAGACGCCACTCGTGATCCCTTCTGTCTCCATCATGGCTCCTTCCTTCTTCGGAACAACCACATATTCCCCCTTCTGTCCCGCCCTTCCGAGAGTAGGGTGACCTGTCACAGTCCTGGCCTGTTTTGTTTTTGTTTTTCATTTCCCATGTACTATGTGTGATCTAGCTTTTGTCCTTTGTTAATCATGTCATTGTGTTTAGGTGCATGCATTCAATTATACAAATTTTTTCCTCCCCTTTATAAGTTTGATTCAGTTCAATGTTAGTTTGTCAAGGCTTGTCAATACTACCATTTATGTGTGTGCTACCCTTCTGTGCAAGACATTCTCTTCATGTATTGTTAAAAGAGACATAGTTAATTGTGAACTTATCTTTGTGCATTCCTTCCTGATAAGGAATTTCTAAATTTACTATCTTCCTTGAATGTTTTTAATGGGTAAATAGTCCCACACACGATCATGGTTATATGGCTTGACTTGATATTGATCTATGGGATTTCTGTGGCTGACACGGACATCTGTGAGACTCTACTCTCTGATCACAGACCAATGCTCTTTTCCATACTTTTGCCAGCTCCACCTATAACCTTACCGCATCAAGCACGTTGGTCTTGCTTCTTAATTTCACACGCCAATTACATATTCGTCATATTCGCTACACTAACATTCTTGAAAACCTGTTTTCATTTTGTTGCAATGTATTTACAATACACTTTTCACATAATTACAATAGCTTTCTCCCAACCTTGCACAAATGGCTCAATTAGTTACAGGCTTTGATGAAGGCCTACCTTCCAAAACGTTGCAATGGTTAGCTGTCCCATTGCATTGTGATAGGCAAACAGCTTAGTGTTTCAGTACTGCTACGCCCCTGGCCATAACAGCAAGTTCCATTATTTCGATATCAATTTGAGCTGGATACAGATCCCAAGAAAATTAATCAAGATCATGGAGAAAAAAAGGTGCTAATTATCGGATCTAAAAACCCCAAATGTAATAACCTAGAACCTAGAATAATCTCTGCTAATTCTTCTTCAGCAGTTAGGAACCTAGGCGTGCTGTTTGATAACAATCTTTCCTTTGAAAGCCATATTTCTATTATCTATAAAACTGCATTTTTACATCTCAAAAATGTTTATAAATTGCGATCTGTGAAAACTAGTAATTTATGTGTTTATGACCTCAAGGTTAGACTATTGCAATGCTTTATTGGGTGGTTGTTCTGCACACTTAATAAACAAATTCAGCTGGTTACAGCATGCCCTGGGTATGATTTCACTTCTACTCTCAAGTGCAACTCAGTGTCTCTCTTTCCGCACCACATCAAAGTAAGCAGCAGAAAGGGAACTACAAACCAGTCATTTTATAATACGTTCTTTACGCAGGTTTCTGTAGGAAGCTCCAAACTCTGGTCAAGTCAGCTGTGACTTGAATAATGATGTGATTATATTGGATTGAGTTTGTCCCCATCTGTCTGTGCCATCTAGAGTACAAATTTAACATTTTTACAGGGTGGAAGGGGAATAGAAGTTGTTGTGAGACAAAGTATAGTATATATGCAGCCAACTAACTAGTGTTTCTCAACAGGTGAGTTGCGATGGAGAGTAGTATCAAAAATGACATCAACAACTAAAAAACGTTATAAATGTTTTTCTTATGCAAACATTTTATTATTAAAAAAGACGTGCATGAAACAAATGCAGTTTAATGTAAATAATGTAAAGTAATGTACTTTAATGTATGTTTAAAGTAAATAATGCCTGAGAAAAATTTGTTGTCCCAATTCAGTGCCTTTCCTGCCAGATGTTGTGCTGTGTTCATTGCACACTTTTCTATAACAGACACAAAAGCGCCAAGAAGCTCTTTTACGTCACTAAAGCAAAAAAAACTATGAGCATGCAATGCACAAAATAAAAGTACATTTACATTTAAATTAAATTTAACTGGTACTGCATGCGTTACCTGGGAAGGATTTACATGAAGAAATTATTTTCATTCTATTAAACTGCAGTTAAGTAGCCTTACTTTATAGACTGTTTATTCCAAATTAGTCATATTCTTAATTTTAATTTTAATAACTTATTTTTTCTTAAATAAATTTGCTTTGTGTTTATTTTCCATCCATTTATTTTCTAATAATATAATTGTGGCTTGATGATCATGGGAAACTGTGCCCCAAGGCCAATCCAATTAAGAACCACTGATTTAGCCTATACTGTCGTGCTAATTAAGTTGATTATCCGCACATACTTCACCTGTGCTGAATTGGTTGATTATCTGAATATGCTCCTCCTGAACTTGATTAATAATACAATCAAATTAAAATGTCTGAACAGTAATCAATGATGATTTTTAGAGAACATTTAAATGGAGTCCTTCCAAAAGCATGTTATCATTCAAACAGGAAAAAGATAGATACCTAATCCAATTGAAAAATTCTAAAATTTCATCAAAAGACTAACTACTAATACTAATTTACCTTGTACAAACTGCCAGTAACAAATGCCTAAATCACAAGATTGTATCTATCCTCAGAGATATAATCCCAGAAATAGTAAAGATACTCAGTAGTCCTTGTGCTTCAACCACAGTACCTGTCTAAAGAATTTACGCTTGCAAACTACTCTAAGTACTAAAGCAACAAACCATCAAAAAGGCCAGAGAATGTCTGTTAGATCAATTAGACATGCTAAAATAATACATTTTGAAAGAAATATTACCTGGCCAGTTTAGCTGTGTTCCACTACTGAATGCCAACAACAGGAAAGCCGAACAATCAATTCTCAAACAGAACGCCTGTGTACCAGTTGCTAAAGTAAATAAAGCTAAGACAACCTGCAAACTGGTAATATAAAATTTTACTTTCTAATGACCAAACAAAACAATGACCAATCGATAAAGACCAACTGAATCAATAGCTTTCTACAATATCTTTTAAATATCAGAGTATCAGAGATGGAGTTGATTAAAATGAATGACCATCTGATATCAAAGCTTTGAACCTGACACCACAATAAAGCTTGTGACCTATGCTGACAAATGGCAAAGCCCTGATGGCATAGCTGACCGACCAGCTATATTTGTGTAAAGTCCTAATATGTCCACCCTAAGGGAAAAGACGCCTTCGAATTTTATTGTCCACATGTTCTCATCTTATAAGGAATCAACATCTTAGAATTTATTCCACAGCCTCCTGCCATCTTCTCATCTTCTTGGTGGTAGTGCTGGAACATATTGCATTTTACTTGAACGGCAAAGCAAAAGGACAGGGGCATGATCCTGCATTCATGCGTTTGTTCGTTGGTGGTTTCAATGATTTAGCCATCCAATAATCTTAGATTTATTATTTAATGCATTTAATTCACAACATCTCCTACTAGTCTTAAGTATTAGCTATTTCCAATAGGGATACACCAATATTGGTCAGTAGTTTGTAATGTCTCTAGTAAAATGTCTTTGTAGAATGTAGGGCTGTCTATTATAACACATTAACAAATTGCTTTGTTTTTAACGTTTTAGTTTAGTAACGTTTGGGGGTCAAGACGTGTAACATTCAACATTGACCAAGAAACAACTGAACTAAGAGTGAGTAAGTGCTAATGAGGGAAGGGAGCTATCTAATAATGACTAACAGACAAATTAAAAATTAAATTAAACAGGAACAAAACCAAACAAGGAAACCCAGGAACAGGCAAACGTACCAAAAGTCCAGAACTGTTACAGTGAGAAAGTTATCAGCAAATTTTAACCTCTAATATTATAATGAACTAAATGTACTGTATAGTTTAAAGCATTATTTGGCATTATTTTTAGTCAAACCAAACCTCAGCATCGGAAGACACTATTCTACATAAATCAACTAACAGTATCGACGGAGTAATTAGAGTCGGAGCATCATTCATTTCCATTATTCATCTGTTCTGCTCTAAAAGCAATTGTCGCATAAAAATGTTTTTCTTCAGAATAAGTGTCACAATATGCACTATGACAACTGCTGTGTCCAAATTTGATGCTTTGTCACACAAAAAGCTTCCTAGGCCTCTGGGAACAGTATGCCAGTGACATTTGAGAGCTTCTCCACGGCTAAACTGGGCTCTACTGTAGTGCCAAGGCACTTGAAGAAGATTGTGCTCAACATAAGGCCCAAACAATGTCTGAACTCCAGTAACTGATACCTTCACATAACAACTCTTTCTCAAGGTTAAGGTGCTTGATCAGTAATTGCCAAAAATATAATTTTTATTCACAGCACTGAAGGCTTATTTTCAAGTATTCCTTCAATTCATTAAGGTGTCAATTCACCTCATCATAGCAAAACATTCCCTTGTCTTTAATACAATATTACCTATTCAACAAATGTTCTCTAACACAGGATTTCTTATTAATTTAACAAAAACTAAGTAGGATTAGGACAGTGATAACTTAATTTCTTTGTTCATTAATATGACACAGAAATAATCTGTTACAAAAAAATCCTGTCAAAACGGAACTAAAAACACATGACCAAATACAGTAAGTGTGTGTATTGCTGAGTAATCATTATTCTGTCTATATAAGACGCTGCTTCAGGCTCCTCTAAGGACTGACTGGAACTCAAACGTAGGTGAGTTGCTCGTCATGATCTCCTTCTGCTATTAACCTTATATCTCATACTTTAGATTGGTTAACCATCATACATGGTTATCAGTTGTAAGAGGTGACATTGTGGGGATGTACTGTACATTGGGCATGCTTTAAAAATTAATTTGACTGAATCACCCACAAGTTACAAATTCAGTGCATTTTTTTTGCTTTCCTCTTAGCATCTCCTACACCAGACACATCAGAAACATTCTCTCTGGAAACAACAGCAGGTATTATAGAGTGATAATGTGTTTATAAAAAATTATTGTCTTTTATTGTAGAAGAAAGAGAAATGATCAACATTTGGTTGAACAGAGTGCAAAATGGTTATTATTGAGAGTGTGTGTATCTTTGATTGTTAATGGTGAAAAGAGCCACACATGGCTGAAGGGAAATTAGTACTACATTAGAACATAGAAACTACTTATGTACAGCAACGTGATTGAACCACTGATTTTAGAAGGAATTGCTCTATTGTCATAAACAGAGTTTAAGACTTACCAATTAGCTTTCCGATCTGTAATTGAAACTCAACTAAAACTCAATTTCCTACAGAATTGCAATTCGGTCAATGAAATCAACAGTAAATGTGCAATATAGAACCAGAGTGGACGACCCTCAGCACATTCTCTCCTTCTCATTTGTAACAGTAAACCACAATCATGGGAGATGGTGAAATGGAGTGTTTCGGCCCGGCGGCCATTTACCTCCGGAAGCCAGAAAGAGAGAGAATCGAGGCTCAGAACACCCTTTGATGCCAAAACGGCGTTCTTTGTGACAGAGCAAAGTGAGATGTACCTGAAGGGTACTCTAGCTAGTAGAGAGGGCGGCAAAGCTACTGTCAAAACTCTGTGTGGGAAAGTAAGTACAATTAGAAAAAGTATTGCTTTTATGCTAAAAAATTTTACATGCCACCACAAATAAAAAAATTGGTCATATTTAGTAAAAGTCTCAACCATGTTGAAAACTTTTAGACAATCACAGTAAAAGAAGATGAAATCTTCCCCATGAATCCTCCAAAGTTTGACAAAATCGAGGACATGGCCATGATGACCCACCTCAATGAGCCTGCTGTGCTGTACAACCTCAAAGAGCGTTACGCAGCATGGATGATCTACGTAAGTCTAAGTTAATCGTGTTTTATTTCTAGGATGAGACGACACCATTGTAAACCTGGACTATCTCTGTTTCAGACCTACTCTGGCTTGTTCTGCGTCACTGTCAATCCCTACAAGTGGCTGCCGGTGTATGACTCAGTTGTCGTGGCTGGATACAGAGGGAAAAAGAGGATTGAAGCCCCACCTCACATCTTCTCCATCTCTGACAACGCCTATCAGTTCATGCTCACTGGTAAGTGGAGTATATATTTTCATTCCAGTTTAGAAAAATTATTGTTTTTTTACTCATCATGAGCCTACATATTTAGATTGATACATTTTCAATTTGATTTACAAATTTGTTCTGCAGTTTAACTTAAAATAAGACTATGAACTTGTTCCAGACAGGGAGAATCAATCTATCCTGATTACGTAAGTAGACTACAAAATGCTTTTTCTTTTTTTTTTTTTTCCTCTAAGGAGTGCACTCACAAAAACGTTTATAGCATTTTGATACTTCTGGAGACTGGCTGTAGATATGCCAATGCATAGTCATTATTCTCACAGGCATGTGCTGAAAAAAGCTGGAAAAACAAAAGTAATAAAATAGTTCCTGCTTGCTTACATTGTTAAATGTATACAAAGTTAAAATAGGGTGACCATAAGGACCATCCTGTCCAGGTTTTCTATATTAACTGAAATATCTAGGATTAGGCTTTGTTTGCATGCAGACCAATCGGTGTATGACATCAGTTCCTTATGTTATCAAAATGCTCTCAAGGTACTTTGAGGCAATACAGTAATCTTGTCAGGGATATGTCTGGAAAAAAGGTACATATGGTCACCCTAGGTTAAGAAAACATTAAAACGAGGCATGTGTATCTAATTATTGGTTCCATGTCCACTAAACAAGTAACCACAATGTCTGATGATAGTTTAAAAGAAAAAGCACTTAAAAATTAAATTTAACAATCAAGTAATTTCCAATATTCTAAAATATGTTGTTTTATTTTTCCTTTAACACATCAACTCAGTGGAGAATCTGGTGCAGGAAAAACTGTCAATACCAAACGTGTCATCCAGTACTTTGCGACAATCGCTGTGTCTGGAGGAAAGAAGGCAGAACCTGTCCCTGGCAAAATGCAGGTAACTACATTAAACAATCATATATCATTCAAAGTACAGTGACAAAATTATTCTACATAATGAAGATAATTAAATATTCACCAGGGGTCGCTAGAGGATCAAATCATTGCAGCCAACCCTCTGCTGGAGGCTTATGGTAATGCCAAGACTGTGAGGAACGACAACTCCTCTCGTTTTGTAAGTTGCTTAGGTCAGATAAAATACATTTCACAAATTCAAGCAAATCCTAGAAAATTCTAAGCTGTTCTGAAGATTTTCATCTTTGTAGGTAAATTCATCAGGATTCACTTTGCGACCACTGGAAAACTGGCATCAGCTGATATAGAAACTTGTGAGTAAACCGTGTTATTCCAGATATTTCAACAAGTAGGCAAAAAAGCTGATTAATTACAAGTGCCTTTTCTGACATTTTCTGACAGATCTGCTGGAAAAGTCTAGAGTGACATTCCAGCTGTCTGCTGAGAGGAGTTACCACATCTTCTACCAGCTCATGACTGGACACAAGCCAGAGCTGCTCGGTGAGAAATCTACAGGATTATGTTTAGGTATTTCTTTGTTTGAGAACACTTAACGTGCAGCACATCAACTCTTTACAGAGGCCCTGCTCATCACCACCAACCCTTTTGACTATCCAATGATCAGCCAGGGTGAAGTCACGGTGAAGAGCATCAATGATGTGGAGGAGTTCATAGCAACAGATGTATGTGGACAACTACTTCCAGATTCTATGACATTGATATAAACATTACACAAATAAAATAATCTTCTATTTTGACTCTCTAATTAATAATAATAATAATAATAATAATAATAATAATAATGCAATTTTTCTGGTTGTTGTAAAAACAGACTGCCATTGACATTCTGGGCTTCACTGCTGATGAGAAAATCAGCATCTACAAGCTGACAGGGGCCGTGATGCATCATGGGAACATGAAGTTCAAACAGAAGCAGAGAGAGGAGCAGGCTGAACCTGATGGCACTGAGGGTAGGGTTTATTGTTAACATAAATCAGCATTCAATCATTGACTTCATTAGTGAAAATAATGCAAAAACTGTTCCTCCTCAGTGGCTGATAAAATCGCCTACCTCATGGGCCTCAACTCTGCTGACATGCTGAAAGCTCTGTGCTACCCCAGAGTGAAGGTCGGGAACGAGATGGTGACCAAAGGCCAGACAGTACCACAGGTGATCACTTACCTTTTCAATAGATGATGTTAGAAATGTTAGGAAACATTCAAAATAGCCATTTATATTTCACAATTAAGCTTTTGTATCAATTACACTAACTTTTGAATTTCTCAGGTGAACAATGCAGTTTCAGCTCTCTGCAAGTCTGTCTATGAGAAAATGTTCTTGTGGATGGTCGTCCGTATCAATGAGATGCTGGATACCAAGCAGCCAAGACAGTTCTTCATTGGTGTGCTGGACATCGCTGGATTTGAGATCTTTGATGTGAGCATCAGTCATTAATTTAAGAACACAAAAGATGACAGTCAGCTGTAAAAATTTGCCTCTATTCATCAGTTCAACAGCTTGGAGCAGCTTTGCATCAACTTCACAAATGAGAAACTGCAACAGTTCTTCAACCACCACATGTTTGTTCTGGAGCAAGAGGAGTACAAGAAAGAAGGTATTGAATGGGAGTTCATTGACTTTGGTATGGACTTGGCCGCATGCATTGAGCTCATTGAGAAGGTAAGAGGATATTCAGTAAATTTAATTTACTATTCACATTGTGACTGTACTTGAGGGTGAACATTTCTTCAACAGCCAATGGGCATCTTCTCCATCCTTGAAGAGGAGTGTATGTTCCCCAAGGCAACAGACACAAGCTTCAAAAACAAGCTTCATGATCAGCATCTGGGCAAAAGTGTGGCTTTCCAGAAGCCCAAGCCTGCCAAAGGTAAAGCGGAGGCTCACTTTCTCTGGTGCACTACGCCTGGGACTGTGGACTACAACATTGTTGGCTGGTTGGACAAGAACAAGGATCCACTGAACGACTCTGTTGTTCAACTCTACCAGAAGTCATCACTCAAACTGCTATCCTTCCTGTATGCTGCTCATGCTGGTGCTGAAGGTACAAATATCTGTACTTAATTTGATTATAAATCCTGATTTATTAAAAAGGAAATAACAATAATAAATAAATTATTAATAATAATTAACAATTACTCATTTCAATGATATAAAACAGCCGAGGGTGGTGGAAAGAAAGGAGGCAAGAAGAAGGGTGGTTCTTTCCAGACTGTTTCTGCACTTTTAGGTAAACACTTTCTTTCTTTTAATGAGATGTGATGTTATTCTCAAGTAAAGTTTATATTAAACATTTGTACATTGAACATAAACCTCCATTAAATGTTTCCACAGGAGAACTTGGGTAAGCTGATGACTAACCTGAGGAGTACTCACCCTCACTTTGTGCGCTGCTTGATTCCTAATGAGTCCAAGACTCCAGGTAAACTTACTAAAGACTCATATGTCACAATTTTGAAAATATTTCAGAAACTTTAAGAATATTTGCATTGCAGGTCTGATGGAGAACTTCCTGGTCATCCATCAGCTCAGGTGTAATGGTGTGCTGGAGGGTATCAGAATCTGTAGGAAGGGTTTCCCAGCAGAATCCTCTACGGTGACTTCAAGCAGAGGTAAAGACACAAAGCCCTAATTCCAGATGATACACCATCTTATGAATATGTTTTTGTAGCTTATAATACAAATTTTGGGTTCACTAAAACATTAATCGTTCCTTAATGTTGTCCAGGTACAAAGTATTAAATGCTAGTGTCATCCCTGAAGGACAGTTTATTGACAACAAAAAGGCTTCAGAGAAACTCTTGGGCTCTATTGATGTTGACCACACACAATACAAGTTTGGACACACCAAGGTGAGCTACATTAAACTCATCTCTACATGGAATGACTTTCACAATATACAACACATACACACTAATATACATACACACACATAGATAAATAAACAGGCACTACAATACAATCTCCAGGAGGGCTAGCAGTAATACACTTTTGTCATCATGGGTGACCTTGAACTGGTACAGCAACTGGTTAGAACAAACATACCTCCAATAATAGAAATATGAAGTCAGGACTAGTTTGCCTGGGACAAATAAAGCCAAAGTCCCTTTTGAGGAAGCAAGCCAGTAATTTACCACTGAAGGTTTGATGGATTATGACTGCAATGGCAGCAAAGGTGATTACAATCTGTGATGAATGGTAATTTATAATATTAAATGTGCGTTTAATCTGTTATTATTAGTGCAAATAAACAAGTTGTGGAAGTGTGCTCATAGCTTTATGAGCACATTTTCAGAATGATCGAATGTCTGGCAAGTGTCTTATAAATGGACACTCGCTGAAGAAATGTGTTTTTATTGAAGTTTGTCACATACAATGGTTCATACTGGCATCAACCTTCACTATGACAAATGAACTGTACAGTATATATAGAAAATCGAGATTCAGTCAGGATTAATGGTCTTCTCAATGCTGAGAAATACAGGCAGATACTTATTTATCATACAATACTATGAGGGAGGCATATGATTGGCCCCTAATTCATTATGTAGCAGCACGACCCCAAAACATACAGCCAAAATCATTAAGACCTATCTTCAGCATAAAGAAGAACAAGTAGTACTGTAAGTGATGGCATGGTCCCCACAGAGCCTTGATCTCAACATCAGAGTGTCTGGGATTATATGAAGAAAAAGAAGGATATGAGAAAGCCTACATCCACAGAAGATCTGTGGTTCGTTCTCCAAGATGTTTAGAACAACCTACAAGCCAAGTTCCTTCAAAAACTGTGTGCAAGTATACCTAGAAGAATTGCTGCTGTTTTAAAGGCAAAGGGTGGTCACACCAAATATTGATTTGATTTCTATTGATTTTCTATTTTGTGCATTCACTGCATTTTGCTCATTTATGAAAATAAATGCATAACACTTACATTCCCTGATGGAAAAGGTCTGGTATTGCCAGTGCTCACTAGGGATGGAGAGTGAGAGAGTGTCAGTGATTCTTCACTTGTATGCCCCCATTCTCCACCAGTGTCACAGGGTGAATCATCACCCAACAGAGAACTCAAAAATAAAATACCAGAGAGTGGTTTTATTTACAGTGAGTCGGAAAGAAATAGTGCAACAGGTACAAACAGTGATTGTGGTGCTCTTGCTCTCTCTCTCTGGTGCAGTGGGTCTGTGAGGTGCTCCATGCCAAGGGGCCAATCAATCACACACTGCTGTCTAAAGGAGGACAAGAGAAATGGCGTTAGTTCATATTCTCAGAGTTAGTGCTCGTCATCTGATGTACCTCGCGTGGCTTATTATAGCGAGGCCATGATGAGTTGCAGGTGTGACCAATCAGCCTGTGATAGGATTCCTCTCTTCTTACAGGTGTTCTTTAAAGCTGGTCTGTTGGGTACTCTTGAGGAAATGAGAGATGAGAAACTAGCAGAACTGGTTACCATGACTCAGGCTCTTTGTCGTGGCTTCCTCATGAGAAGGGAGTTTGTGAAGATGATGGAGCGGCGGTGAGTGAAATTTTCAACATGATTTACCAAAAGAAAATTAAAGTTGAAAATGTTTTTCAAACAAAAACCAGAAACTTTTTCCTACAGAGAGTCAATTTTTGCCATCCAATACAACATCCGTTCATTCATGAATGTCAAACATTGGCCATGGATGAAGCTCTACTTTAAGATCAAACCTCTTCTGAAGAGTGCAGAGACTGAGAAAGAAATGGCAGCCATGAAGGAGAACTTTGAAAAAACTAAAGAGGATCTAGCAAAGGCATTAGCTAAAAAGAAGGAGCTTGAGGAGAAAATGGTATCACTTCTTCAGGAAAAAAACGACCTTCAACTTCAAGTAGCTGCAGTAAGTACTTTGGTTATTTTCAAAGGTTCAAAGTTAAAATGCTGAGGACTATTTTCTGGTTCAGAGTAATTCAATGCGTCTACTGTACCTATGGTATGGCAGCGAAGCTCCTTATTACGGTTTACTCTTACCCACAGAGTAATTTCTTTAAATCAAATTATATCCTACAGCTTGAAAAAAGTCAATAACTACATCTATTTCATTGAACAGGAAACTGAAAACCTCTCTGATGCTGAGGAGAGATGTGAAGGTTTAATCAAAAGCAAAATCCAGCTTGAGGCCAAACTCAAAGAGACAACTGAGAGACTAGAGGATGAAGAGGAACTCAATGCTGAACTGACTGCCAAGAAGAGAAAACTAGAGGATGAATGCTCTGAACTGAAGAAAGACATTGATGATCTAGAGCTTACCTTGGCAAAGGTGGAGAAAGAGAAACATGCAACAGAAAATAAGGTTAATATTCTTTTCACATCTTGTATACACTGCTGAATTGGGATAGTTACCCAAAAAACGAAAAATGTCAACACAGAAAACTTCTATTAATCTTTGGAACACAAATTAAGATATTTTGATGGAATCTGAAAGTTCTCTGACCCTCTCATAGACAGAAAGGGTTCATACATGAGATGCTCGACAAAGTAGTTCTGTGACATCAGTCTGTCAGCTGTAATTTTACAAAGCTTTTATTCTTGTGGGTTCATAATATTACAGTTGACAGACTGATGTCACAGAACTACTTTGTCAAGCATCTCATGTATGAACCCTTTCTGTCTATGAGAGGGACAAATAAGATTGTCGCTTTTGTTCACATTCCTGGAGAAGCTGAAGCTACAGTACATGGTTTGGTCGCACTCAAGCTCAAAATCGTCTCGCCAAGCACATTAAGTAGGCAGATAAAAAGTATGTATTCATCTACATACGATGAATGTAGAGCTGCTGGTCCCGTTAGTTTCTTTATCGTCAGAGCTGCTGCTTGAAATATTTATGTTTTTTGTGTGTAAAAGGTTTTGACAAGCATGTCTCCGAAGGTGAACAGAAGGTTTCCGATTTGAAAAAGACATTAGGGTGTTTAATTAAATTACAGGTTTTTCAATTTAAAAAAATATTAATTTAAAGCCCTTCAGAATGAAACTAATAAACAATATTTCCATTTAGGTGAAAAACCTGACTGAGGAGATGGCCTCTCAAGATGAAAGTATTGCCAAACTGACCAAAGAAAAGAAAGCCCTCCAAGAGGCACATCAGCAGACTCTTGATGACCTTCAGGCAGAGGAAGACAAAGTCAACACTCTGACTAAATCTAAGACAAAGCTTGAGCAGCAAGTGGACGATGTACGATGTTATTAATTCATTGTCTTATTCTTATGAATAAGAAATTACATTTGTTTCTCTATACCAGATATTCATGCCCTGGTCTCTATAACAACAGCTCGAGGGCTCACTGAGCAAGAGAAGAAGCTCCGTATGGACCTTGAGAGAGCCAAGAGGAAGCTTGAGGTGATCTGAAACTGGGCCCAAGAGTCCATAATGGACCTGGAGAATGACAAACAGCAATCAGATGAGAAGATCAAAAGTGAGCAAACATGTTTGACCTTTATAAAATTACACAAATTAAGTATTTGGTTTTAAGTAAAGGTTTTTACAAAGTAGTACAACACAGAGGGGACGCTGTCCCAATGTTTATAGAATCGAGTTTATTACTCAAAAGGTTGTGGGTTTAAGTCTCAGGTCTCTCTTCAGCATTCTCCAGCACTCTCTTTCCCATCAAAACAATGACAGAGGTAAGACCTTGAGCAAGGCAGCAAACCTTTATTTCCTTTTCCTACTTAAAAAACAGGAAGGATTTTGAGATAAGTCAGCTTCTCAGCAAGATTGAGGATGAACAGTCTTTGGGAGCACAGCTTCAGAAGAAGATCAAAGAACTTCAGGTAACACTAACCCTATTCTTGTCTATGTGAAACTGTAAGGATTTTTGGATAGTTGGACAAATGCATATACCAAGTCTCACAAAATGTTTTCACCTCATTTAGGCCCGTATAGAAGAACTAGAGGAGGAAATTGAAGCGGAAAGAGCTGCTCGTGCTAAAGTGGAGAAGCAGAGAGCTGATCTCTCCAGGAACTTGAAGAGATCAGCGAGAGGCCTGAGGAAGCTGGTGGTGCCACTGCTGCCCAGATTGAGATGAACAAGAAGCGTGAAGCTGAATTCCAGAAGTTGCGTCGTGATCTGGAAGAGTCCACCTTGCAGCATGAAGCTACAGCTGCAGCTCTCAGAAAGAAGCAGGCAGACAGTGTGGCTGAACTTGGAGAACAAATCGACAACCTCCAGCGGTCAAGCAGAAGCTGGAGAAGGAGAAGAGGAATACAAGATGGAGATTGATGACTTGACAAGCAACATGGAGGCTGTGGCTAAGGCAAAGGTATAATTTTTCATTTTAGCATCTTTAAATATTATTAATTCTACATGATTCACAATAAAGTTAAAAAAGTTGAGTTTCTTAAAAGAAAAGTTTTTAATTTACTTAGGCAAACCTTGAAAAGATGTGCCATACATTAGAAGACCAAGCAAGTGAGCTGAAAACAAAGAATGATGAGCTTATAAGACAACTTAATGACATAAATGCCCAGAGGGCAAGGCTCCAAACTGAAAATGGCACGTGCAAATACTAAACATACCACAAAGTTAGCACAGCAAGACAAAAAAATGTATACAATACCCCAATACTGAGCTCATTCAACTTACTTGTGACTCTTTCTGTCTTATAATAGGTGAATTTGGCCGTCAGCTGGAGGAGAAAGAAGCTCTTGTTTCTCAACTGACAAGAGGCAAACAGGCTTACACTCAGCAGATCGAGGAACTCAAGAGACATATTGAGGAAGAAATTAAGGTGTGTACCTACCAAAAAAAAACCTTTAAAAGCAGAGTGTACAATAAGAACAAAAATATCAGAAACATGTTTTTGTCTAACTTAAGGCCAAGAACGCTCTGGCCCATGCAGTTCAGTCTGCCCGCCATGACTGTGATCTGCTCAGAGAGCAGTATGAGGAGGAGCAGGAGGCCAAAGCTGAACTCCAGCGAGGAATGTCTAAGGCCAACAGTGAGGTGGCTCAGTGGAGATCCAAATATGAGACTGATGCCATCCAACGCACTGAGGAGCTTGAGGAAGCCAAGTAATCAAAACACAAAATGCTTTTAATACTATACATATAATAAATATTAGTTAGATATCAGTTCATACCACTTTTCAGGAAAAAGCTTGCCCAGCGCCTGCAGGATGCTGAAGAATCCATTGAAGCAGTGAACTCCAAGTGTGCCTCACTAGAAAAGACTAAACAGAGACTGCAGGGTGAAGTAGAAGACCTCATGATTGATGGAGAGGCAAATGCATTGGCTGCCAACCTTGATAAGAAGCAGAGAAACTTTGACAAGGTAGGAAATAATCTCAATTTAAATCTTGAAACTTGGACCAATTAACAATTACATTTCTTTCATTTCCAGGTCCTAGCAGAGTGGAAACAGAAGTATGAGGAAGGCCAGGCTGAACTAGAAGGGGGCTCAGAAAGAAGCCTGCTCTCTCAGCACTGAGGTTTTCAAAATGAAGAACTCCTATGAAGAAGCTCTTGACCACCTTGAGACACTCAAAGAGAGAGAACAAGAATCTGCAACGTAAATTACACTTTTATATGTACATAAAAAAAAAAAAAGATTCAAAAAGATTTACAGTTCTGCTTTTAAATCTATTTAGAAGAGATATCGGACCTCACTGAGCAACTTGGAGAAGCTGGAAAGAGCATTCATGAACTGGAAAAGGCAAAGAAGACAGTAGAGTCTGAGAAAGCAGAGATCCAGACAGCACTGAAGAAGCTGAAGTACTGTTACTGAAAACTGTCAATCAATTAATTTCCCAAGAGCATTAGGTTATTTTCCTGTGAGCTATGATTCATAGTCATTACTATCCATCAGGGAACCCTGGAGCATGAAGAGTCCAAGATTCTTCGTGTGCAGCTGGAGCTGAACCAGGTGAAGAGTGAGATTGACAGGAAGCTTGCTGAGAAGGACGAGGAGATGGAACAGATCAAAAGGAACAGCCAAAGAGTGATTGATTCCATGCAGAGCACTCTGACTCTGAGATCAGGAGCAGAAACGATGCCCTGAGAGTCAAAAAAAGAAGATGGAGGGAGATCTGAATGAAATGGAGATCCAGTTGAGTCATGCCAACTGGCCAGGCTGCTGAGGCCCAGAAACAACTCAGGAACATCCAAGGCCAACTCAAGCTGTATCTTTTTGAGGAATGGAGAAATTCAACTTCATTCAAGTTATTGTTTGACAATATGAACATGATACATTAAAAATTAAGTATGATTTGCAACCAACAAAGAAATAACATTATCACAGGATGCCCAGCTCCACACCTTGATGAAGCTATCAGAGGACAGGAGGACATGAAGGAGCAGGTGGCCATGGTGGAGCGCAGGAATAACCTGATGCAAGCAGAGATCGAGGAGCTGAGAGCTGCACTGGAGCAGACAGAGAGAGGCCGCAAAGTGGCAGAGCAGGAGCTGGTTGATGCCAGCGAGCGTGTGGGACTGCTCCACTCACAAGTAAAGAAACAATATTAACACTAGGAGCAAATTTTGATCAAATGAAAAAGTTCTAGTTGGATGTTCAGAAACTACCTGCTTACCTCCCCACAGAACACAAGTCTTATAAACACCAAAAAGAAGCTTGAGGCTGATCTGGTCCAGGTTCAAGGTGAGGTGGATGATGCAGTCCAAGAGGCCAGAAATGCAGAGGAGAAGGCCAAGAAGGCCATCACTGATGTGAGTATTTACATTCTTTTACCGTATTCTAATTTAAAGTAGTTTTTTCAGTTACCTGCATGTGGTTACAAAGGGAACATTCACAGGAGACATTTCTTAAAACTTTAATTGTCTTATTCTTCAGGCTGCCATGATGGCTGAGGAGCTGAAGAAGGAGCAGGACACCAGCGCCACCTGAGAGGATGAAGAAGAACCTGAGGTGACTGTCAAAGACCTGCAGCACCGCCTGGATGAGGCTGAGAGTCTGGCCATGAAGGGTGGAAAGAAACAACTCCAGAAACTGGAGTCCAGGGTAAATTTGTAAGCTGAATGTAGTCTTTGATGAACTGGCTATATTAGAGTATTTATAGTTGACAACATGACTCTCTACTGAAGGTGCGTGAGCTGGAGACGGAAGTTGAAGCTGAACAGAGACGTGGCGCAGACGCTGTGAAAGGAGTGCGCAAATATGAAAGGAGAGTGAAGGAGCCTACCTACCAGGTAAAGATTCAGAAATTTACATTTCATTATAAATTTCATAGTGCACCTAATAACATTGACTTACTTACACTCAAAGACTGAGGAAGACAAGAAGAATGTGACCCGACTGCAGGATCTGGCAGACAAGCTGCAGCTGAAAGTGAAGGGCCTACAAGCGCCAAGCTGAAGAAGCTGTGAGTTTAATGTCAAAATGTCTTGAGTGTGAAGTTTTAACATTTTCTATTAAATACATTCAGTGTCAGGAGTGCAATGCTCTGAAAAGGGTTGATATCTTGTGTCATCCTTACAGGAGGAGCAGGCCAACACCACCTGTCCAGGTACAGGAAGGTGCAGCACGAGATGGAGGAGGCTCAGGAGCGTGCTGACATCGCTGAGTCCCAGGTCAAACAAGCTGAGAGCCAAGAGCCGCGAAGCTGGGAAGGTAACATTTAAATCTAAACTACCATGATAAGCGCTGGTTGTAAAAGACAGCAAAGAGCAAACCTGTTAGTTTAAATGAGGTCCTACCAGACAGCTACAACAGGCTGACCGATTGAACAACTATGTACAACTTTTTCTTGCTTATTCATCTGTAACTCACTGAACGGGCACTTTTGTGCAGGATAGTGTCTACAAAAACACATAAGTGATCATTTCAACCCTTTGCCTACTGTGTGTGGACAGCTGATGAACTGATCAAAATCAATCTCACTGTTCACATGTGTTTGACTTAATTATATTAGTAACAATTTTAGTATTTCCTCCCTGTTTCATTGTTGGTTTCTCTTTACGATCATTTTAAATAAGAATAAAACAATAACAACAACATGTAAATAAGTTCAAATATCCATTCAATAGCTATTATTTACAGAATATTGCAGAATTTGAATTGATCAAAAGTAGGTTACTGTGCATATGTGTTTTACTATAAAATATAGTAATAATATAGCACTTCTCTTGTTTTTGTTCTTGGTTCTTTTTCATTTATGAATAAAGTTAAAACATGAAAAGAAAAAAAACAAATCAATTCAATGTCCTGGAATATTCAGGAAAATTCGATGGATCATAAACTTTCAAGTCCAACATTTTTCAAATTTACAGTAGATCTCTATCTCTTAAGCCCCTTCAAGTCACAAGCTTTTGAAATTTTGATGTGAAAATTCAATGTAAAAAAAGACAGTTTTGTATAGCTTTTTTGTTTTTTTCCTTCTGTGTCCTTGATTGGTGTTTTTTCATTATTTGTTTATATACATTATTATGATAATGCTGTTAGGTCATGTGACTTTTGATCACCCAAGATAAAGTGGCACAAAAAGTGGCACATCAGTGTTGTTCATTTGACTGATGAAGAGCCTCCATGTCTGAAACGCCACACACTTTGCAAAAAGTTTTTTAAACAAATTTTTATATTTTTCGGCACTTGTGTTGCCGACTTTACATTTAAGAGTTGGCTCTTAGGTCTTAGGTTCTCAGCTTGCTCTTCCAACATTTTCACGGATAACGTTAAAAGCGTTTTTATAAGGTTTGCGACACTCTTTCCATCCTGGTGCTCCACCTTCATCCTTCTGGCAGAGTTTATCTGTTCAAGTGTATGTGCAATTGAAAATTGTAAGGGAAAATTGATGCTCAGGAGCAGCACAAAGAAGCTCTCTACATATAAACTGACTCTTCATAAAAAGTTTGAAGGAGTCAATCTTTACATGTTTAAGATCCTAATGTTATGTTTGAGAACTCTAATGTGTTCTTCTACTTTCAGGGGCAAAGAAGCCAGAGGAGTGAGGGACAACATCCAGACAGAGTAGCATGTCATCATACAATATGAGCTGCTTGTGAAATGTCAGAGTCCAGTTAGCATCAATAAAGGTACACCTGCAAACTTCTTGCTGTTGTGTTTCTGTTAATATCAAGCATTTTCTTAAAGCTTCCATTATATGATCAGAAGTGTTCATAATGAAAAAGGGCAAAACATTCTAAACACAGGATACCTAAATACTTTTGCCAGAATTTAGAAATGCCAGCTATTTATCAGGTATACATCATTACAGAAGAACATTACATGATATTCATATTCACCAGATGGTTTAAGGACAATCACAATTAGAACAATAGCACAGTAAGTGCACTAAAAGTCATGCTAGCATTCAGGGCATTACTGTTCTGTGTTAAACTGTGTTAAAGCAACTATTAATGTCTGGTCTTGGAAAGAGATTTAAAATTTAAATGTAAAAATGTAAATACAAACATCACATAAGTGGGATAATAGAATGATAAATCAACATAATTTTTCTAGTCATCTTCTTAGTTGTTCGCTAGTCCAGAGGGAGCATCATTTCTTTTTACTTCATTTAACTAGGTCTACTTATTATTTAACCTCCTAGTA